>NW_024045094.1:1300611-1469458 GCF_015852505.1 Tachyglossus aculeatus
AGGGACCAGGGCTAGGAGGCAGGGGGGTACCTGGGTCTGGAGACAGGGGGACCAGGGCCAGGAGGTAGAGGGGACCCAGGGACGGGATGGAGAGAGACCCAATGGCCGGGAGGCAGAGATTGGCAGGGCGGTGGAGGGGGGCCAGGAGGCAGAGGGGGACTAGGGCCAGGAGGCATGGGGTACCTGGGCCAGGATACAGGGGGACAATGGCAGGGAGGCAGAGGGGTACTTGGGCTGGGAGAAGGGGGAGACCAGGGCCGGAAGGTAGAGAGGTACCTTGGCCGGGATGGAGAGAGACACAAGGGCCTGGAGGTAGAGGGAGAACAGGGCCGGGAATCACAGAGGGTTCAGGGCCCCGGAGGCACAGAGGGACAAAGGCCAGAAGGCAGAGGGGGACCAGGGCCGAGAAATGGGGGATAAAGGCAGGGAGATAGAAGGGGACCGGGGACGGGAGGCAGAAGGGGTCCAGGGCGGGGAAGCTGAGGGGGACCAGGGCCAGGAAGCAGATAGCTATGTGGATCGGGAGACAAGGGAACCAGGGACCTTGGGATGGGATGGTTAGTGACCCAAGCGCCTGGAGGTAGAAGGGCACCAGGGATGGGAGGCACAGACGGATCAGGGCCGGGAGGTAGAAGGAGACCAGGGCTGGGAGGCACAGAGGGATCAGGGCCAAGAGGCAGAGGGGGACTAGGGCAGGGAAGCAGAGGGGGACTAGGACCGGGAGGCAGAGGAGTACATGGGCTGGGAGACAGGGGGACCAGGGCCGGGAAGCAGAGGTGCACCTGGCCTGGGAGACGGGGTACTTGACTGGGAGGCAGAGGTTGACGAGGGCCAGGAGGCAGTGGGGTACCTGGGCGCAGAGACAGAGTGGGACCAGGACAGGGAGGCAGAGGGATACCAGTACTAGGAGGCAGAGGGGTCCAGCGCTGAGAATGGCGGGGGGGACCAGGGCAGGGAGGAAGAAGGGGACCAGGGTCAGGAGGCAGAGGGGGACCAGGGCAGGAAAGCAGAGGGGAACCAAGGTCAGGAGTCAGAGGGGGACCAGGGCTGGGAGGCAGAGGGGGTCAAGGCTGGGGTGGCAGAGTGGGACCAGGGCCAGGAGGAGAGGGGTATGTTGGTCGGGGAACAGGGGGATCAGGGCCAGAAGGTAGAGTGGGCCCCGGTACGGGATGGTGAGTGACCCAAAGGCTTGGAGGTAGAAGGAGACCAGGGTTGGGAGGCACAAAGGGATCAGTGGCAGGAGGCAGGAGGGGATTAGGGCCGGGAGGCAGAGGAGTACATGGGCTGGGAGACAGGGGCACCAGGTCCGGAGAGCAGAGGTGCACCTGGGCTGGGAGCCAGGGTACTTGACTGAGAGGCAGAGGTTAACCAGTGCCAGGAGGTAGTGGGGTACCTGGGCGAGGAGGCAGAGGGGGACCAGGGCAGGGAAAAAGAAGGGGACCAAGGTCAGGAGGCAGAGGGGGACCAAGGCCACGAGGCAGAGGGGGACCAGGGCCAGGAGACAGGAGGACCAGGGCCTGGAGGCAGAGGGGTACCTGGGTCTGGAGATGGGGACCAGAACTGGGAGGTATAGAGGCCCACAGGCCAGGTCAGAGAGAGACCCAAGGGCCTGGAGGTAGAAGGAGACCAGGGCCGGAGAACACAGGTGGACCAGGGCCGGGTGGCAGAGGGGGGACCTGGGCCGGGAGGCAGAGGGGTACCTGGGCCGGGAGACAAGGGGACCAGGGCCGGAATGTAGAGTGGTACCTGGGCTGGGTTGTGGAGGGGGCCCAGGGCAAGGATGGGTAGAGGAGACCCAAGGTAATAGGGACTATAGAGGGGATCAGGGCCGGGAGGCAGAGGGGAACCAGGGCCAAGAAATGGCAGGTGACCAGGGCAGGGAGGCAGATGGGATCATGGCTGGGAGGCAGAGGGTGACCAGGGCCAGGATACCGAGAGGTGCCTGACCCAAGAGACTGGGGACCAGGGCCGGGAAGCAGAGGGGGATCGGGACAGATAAGCAGGGGGAACCAGGATATGCAGGCAGAGTCCAACCAGGGCTGGGAGGCAGAGGGGTACCAGGGCTGGGAGGCAGAGTGGCACCTTGGCCAGGAGACCTGGGGGCCAGGGTTGGGAGGTAGAGAGGTACCTGGGCCGGGAGACAGTGGGACTAGGGCATGGAGGTAGCGGGGACCACGGGCTGGGCTGGAGAGAGACCCAGTTGCCTGAAGGTAGAGGGGGACCCGGACTAGGAGGCACAGAGGGACCAGGGCTGGGAGGAAGAGTGGGATTAGGGCCTGGAGGACCAGGGCCAGGAGGCAGAGGGGGCGGCGGCGGCGCGGAGTGGACGTGCGCTCGGTCGCTTTGGCTTTTGTTGGATTGCGGGGGTCGCCATGGCTCGTGAGTGCGGGGCCGGGGCGAGGACGGGCGGGAGCATCGATATTTGTAATAATACTAGTAATGATGGCATTTATTTAGCGCTTACTATGTGCCAATCACTGTCCTAAGCGCTGGCGTGGTCACAAGGTGATCAGGTTGTCCCACGGGGGGCTCAGTCTTAATCCCCTCAGAGCCCTACTGAGAGCCCACCTCCTCCAGGAAGCATTCCCAGACTGAGCCCCCTCCTTCCTCTCCCTCTTCTCCCCCTCCCCATCCCCCGCCTTACTTCCATCTCCTCCCCACAGCACCTGTATATATGTTTGTACATATTTGTTACTCTATTGTATTTGTACGTATCTATTCTATTTATTTTATTTTGTTAATATGTTTTGTTTTGTTGCCTGTCTCCCCATTCTAGACTGTGAACTCGCTGTTGGGTAGGGACCGTCTCTATATGCTGCCAACTTGTACTCCCCAAGCACTTAGTACAGTGCTCTGCACACAGTAAGCACTCAATAAATCCGATTGAATGAACGAATGAAAAAGGGGCATCTGGGCTGGGAGACAGGTGGACTAGGGCCGGGAGGTAAAGGGGTACCTGAGCTGGGGGACAAGGGGACCAGGGACAAGAGTGAGAGAGGAACCAGGGCTGAGAGGCGGGGGCGACCATGGCCGGGAGGTAGATGTGGACCATGGCGGAGAGGCAGAGGGGAATCAAGGCTAAGAGGCAGAAGGGTACCTGGATCCGGAGAGGGGACCAGGGCTGGGAGGTAAGGGGACCTTCTAGACGGTGAGCCCGCTGTTGGGTAGGGACCCTCTCTATATGTTGCTAACCTGTACTCCCCAAGTGCTTAATACAGTGCTCTACACACAGTAAGCGCTCAATAAATGCGATTGAATGAATGAATGAGTGACCCAGGGCTGGGAGCTACAAGGTGACGAGGGCTGGGAAGAATCACAGCACCATGCCGGTAGGCAGAGAGGGATCAGGTACGGGTGGAAGATAGGGACCAAGGCAGGGAGGTAGAGGGGACCTAGGGCTGGAGGGAGAAGGGGGCCAGGAGGCAGAAGAGTACTAGGGCCGGGGGACAGGGGGACCAGGGCCAGTAGGTAGAGGCGACCCAGGGCCAGGAATGAGAGAGTGACCAGGGCCTGGAGGTAGAGAGAGACCAGGGTCCAGGGGGCTGGGGGGAACAGGTCTAGGAGGCAGAGGGGGACCAGGGCCAGGAGGTAGAGTGTTACCTAGGTCCGGAAACAGGGGGACCAGCGCCTGGAGGTAAAGGGGACCCAGGAACGGGATGGAGAGAAGGGCCAGGGCCAGGAGGTAGAGGGTGACCAGGGCTGGCAGGCACAGGGCGACCAGGGCCCGGAGGTACAAGGCAACAAAGGCTCGAAGAACTGGAGCATCCTGCCGGTAGGCAGGGAGGGACCAGGTCCGGGCAGAAGATGTGGACCAAGGCTGGGAGATACAGGTGAACCAAGGCCCAAGGTAAAAGGGGACAAAGGACAGAAGGTCGGGGGCGATCAGAGCCAGATAGTAAAGTGGGATCAGGGCTGAAAGGCATCAAGAGACAAGGGCCGCGATGCAGAGGGCGACCAGGGCCTAGAGGTAGAGGGGGACAAGTGCCAGGAGGCAGAGGGGTACCTGGGCCTGGAGACAGGGGATCAGGGTCGGGAGGCAGAGGAGGACCAGGGTCGGGAGGCAGAGGGGGACCACGGTCGGGAGGCAGAGGGGGACCGGCCCAAAAGTCATTCTTAGTCTCTTTTGCAGGATCCTCCTCCCCCTCCCATCCCCTTACTGTGGGGGTTCCCCAAGGTTCAGTGCTTGGTCCCCTTCTGTTATCGATCTACATGCACTCCCTTGGTGGCCTCATTCGCTCCCACGGCTTCAACTATCATCTCTACGCTGATGACACCCAGATCTACATCTCTGCCCCTGCTCTCTCCCCCTCTCTCCAGGCTTGCATCTCCTCCTGCCTTCAGGACATCTCCATCTGGATGTCTGCCCACCACCTAAAACTCAACTTGTCCAAGACTGAACTCCTTCTCTTCCCTCCCAAACCCTGCCCTCTACCTCACTTTCCCATCTCTGTTGACGGCACTACCATCCTTCCCGTCTCACAAGCCCACAACCTTGGTGTCATCCTCAACTCCGCTCTCTCATTCACCCCTCACATCCAAGCCGTCACCAAAACCTGCCGGTCTCAGCTCCACAACATTGCCAAGATCCTCCCTTTCCTCTCCATCCAAACCGCTCCCCTACTCGTTCAAGCTCTCATCCTATCCCGTCTGCACTACTGCATCAGTCTTCTCTCTGATCTCCCATCCTCGTGTCTCTCCCCACTTCAATCCATACTTCATGCTGCTGCCCAGATTGTCTTTGTCCAGAAACGCTCTGGGCATGTTACTCCCCTTCTCAAAAATCTCCAGTGGCTACCAATCAATCTTCGCATCAGGCAGAAACTCCTCACCCTCGGCTTCAAGGCTCTCCATCACCTCGCCCCCTCCTACCTCACCTCCCTTCTCTCCTTCTACAGCCCACCCCTCACCCTCCGCCCCTCTGGCGCTAATCTCCTCACCGTGCCTTGTTCTCGCCTGTCCCGCCATCGACCCCCAGCCCATGTCCTCCCCCGGGCCTGAAATTCCCTCCCTCTGCCCATCCAAAAGCTAGCTCTCTTCCTCCCTTCAAGACCCTACTGAGAGCTCACCTCCTCTAGGAGGCCTTCCCAGACTGAGCCCCTTATTTCCTCTCCCCGTCGTCCACCTCTCCATCCCCCCATCTTAACTCCTTCCCTTCCTCACAGCACCTGTATATATGTATATATGTTTGTACATATTCATTACTCTATTTATTTATTTATCTTACTCGTACATATTTATTCTATTCATTTTATTTTGCTAGTATGTTTGGTTTTGTTTTCTGTCTCCCCCTTTTAGACTGTGAGCCCACTGTTGGGTAGGGACTGTCTCTATATGTTGCTAACTTGCACTTCCCAAGCGCTTAGTACAGTGCTCTGTACACAGTAAGCGCTCAATAAATACGATTGATGATGATGATGATGACCGGGGCCAGGAGGGTGAGGGAGACCACGGCCAGGAGGCAGAGGGATTCCTGGGCCGGGAGGCAGAGGTGGATCAGGGCCGATAAGCAGGGGAGACCAGGGTATGGAGGCAGAGGCGGACCTGGTCCGCGAGACAGATGGGGACCAGGGCCGGGAAGCAGAGGGGTACCTGGGAAGTGAGAAAGGGGGACCAGGGCCACGAGATAGAGAGGACCCAGGGCTTGGAGGCAGAAGGGTACCAGGGCCATGAAGTAGAGGAAACCCAGGGCTGGGACGGGGAGAGTCCCAAGGGCCTAAAGTTAGAGGAAGATCAGGACCAGAAGGCACAGAGAGACCAGGGCCCGGAGGCAGAGAGGGACCAGGGCCTGGAGGCAGAGAGGGACCAGGGCTAGGAGGCAGAGGGGTACCTAGGCTGGGAGACAAGGGGACCAGGGCCGAGAAGCAGAGCGGGACCAGGGCAGGGAGGCATATGGGGACCAGGGCCAGGAGGCAGAGAGGGACCAGGGCTAGGAGGCAGAGGGGTACCTAGGCTGGGAGACAAGGGGACCAGGGCCGAGAAGCAGAGCGGGACCAGGGCAGGGAGGCATATGGGGACCAGGGCCAGGAGGCAGAGGGGTACCTGGGCCGGGAGACAGGGGGACCAGTGCCAGGAGACAGAGGGGTACCTGGGCCAGGAGACAGAGGGGTCCCTGGGTCGCGGGACAGGGGTACCAGGCCCGAAAAGTGAAGGGGGCAAGGACCAAAAAGTAGCGGGGTGCCTGGGCCACGAGGCAGGGGGACTATGGCTGGAGGCAGAGGGGGACCAGGGCCGGGAGATGGGCATCAGGCCGGGTGGTATATGGGACCCAGGGCTGGGAGGGAGAAGGGGACCTGGGCCTTTACGCAGAGGGGGATTAGGGCAGGTATTCAGAGGGGGACCAGGGCCAGAAGGCAGAGGGGTACCTGGGCCGGGATACAAGGGGACCAGGTCAGGGAGGCAGAGGGGTACCTGGGCCAGGAGACAGGGGGAACAGGGTCAGGAGTCAAAGGGGTAACTGGGCCGAGAGATGGGGGAGCAGGGCCTGGAGGCAGAGGGGCACCAGGGCCTGGAACCATAGGGGGGACCAGGGCCAGAAGGCAGGGGGGTACCTGGGCCTGGAGGCTGAGGGTGACTTGGGCCAGGGGGCAGAGTGGTACCTGGGCTGGGAGGCTAAGGGGGACCACGGCGGGAAAGTGGGGCGACAAGGGCAGGGTGGCAGAGGGGGACAAGGGCCGGGAGGCCGAGGGAGATCAGGGCCTGGAGGCAGAGGGACCAGGGATAGGAGGCAGAGGGGTACCTGGACCGGGAAATGGGGACCAGAGCCGAGAAGTATAGGTGACTCAGGGCCGGGACTGAGAGAGGGATCAGGGCATGGAGGTTGAGAGAGACCAGGGCCTGGAGGCAGAGAGGGACCAGGACTAGGAAGCAGAGCGGTACCTTGACCAGGAAACAGGGGGACCAGGGCCGGGAGGCAGAGGGGTACCAGGGCTGGGAGACAGGGGGATCAGGGCGGGGAGGCAGAGGGGTAACTGGGCCAAGAGACGAGGGACCAGGGCCGGGAGGCAGGGGATGATCAGGGCCAGGAGTCAGAGGCATATCTGGGCCGGGAGGTAGTGAGGGACCATGGCCGATAAATCGGGGGGACCAGGGCCGGGGGGCAGAGGAGGACAAGTGCTAGGAGGCATAGGGATACCTGGGCCGGAGGGCAGAGTGGGACCAGGGCCACGAGGCAGGGGAAAGTAAGGCAGGGAGTCAGAGGGGGACCAGGGCTGATAGGCAGAGGGGAACCAGGGCCGGGAGGTAGAGGGGGACCACGGCCGGAAGGCAGAGGGGTACCTGGGCCCGGAAATAGGGGAGCAGGTCCGAAAGGTAGAGGGGACCCAGGTCCAGGAGGGGAGAGACCCAAGGGCCTGGATGTAGAAGGAGAACGCGGCCGGGAGGCAAAGGGGGACCAGGCCTGGAAGGTAGAGGGTGATCAGGGCCAGGATGTAGAGGGGTAACAAGGCTGGGAAAAGGGTTACCAGGCGCGGGAGACAGAGGGGTACCTGGGTAGGAGAACGAGGGACCAGGGATGGGTGGGAGAGGTGGCCCTGGGCTGAAACGCTGAGTGATCCAAGAGTCTGGAGATAGAAGTAGACTAGGGCCGGGAGGCAGAGGGGGTCCAGGGCCAAGACGAGGGGGGCCAGGGAAGCAAGTCCTAGGGGGACACCAGAGCTACCTCCGAGGCAGGGGGGTGGCTGGGCCAGGAGACAAGGAGACCAGGTCTGGGAGGCGACGAGCCCAGGGTAGGGCTGGGCTCTGAGACCCAGAACCAGAACAGAGAGTGACCCAAGGTCCTGAAGGTAGAACGAGACCAGATCCGGGGGGCACAGAGGGATTCGGACCGGGAGGCAGAGGGGTACCAGGGCAGGGCGGCAGAGATGGAACGGGGCCAGGAGGCAAAAGGGTTACCTGGGCCGGGAGATGGGGGACTAGGGCTGGGAGGTAGTGGGGAACCAGCTCTGGGATGGAGAGAGACCCATGGGCCTGGAAGTAGAAGGAGGCAAAGGCCAGAGGCACAGGGGGAAAAGGCCCGGGGGGCAGAGAAGGACCAGGGCCGGGAGGCAGTGGGGGACCAAGGCCAGGAGGCAGAGCGGGGCCAGGGCCAGGAGGCTAAGAGGTCCCGGGGACCAGGGTGGAGAAGTGGGCGAACAAGAGAAGGGAGGCAGATGGGGATCAGGGCCTGGAGGCAGAAGGGGACCAGGGCAGGAGTCAAGGGGTTTCTGGGCCGGGAGACGGGGGACTAGGGTCGGGAATCTTGGGTGACTAGGTCCGGGAGGCAGAGGGGGATTAGGGCCAGGAGGCAGAGAGGTACCGGGGTCCGGACAAGGGGGACCCGGGTCAGGGGGTAGAGGGGAGCCAGGGATAGGAGGCAGAGGAGTACCTGTGCGGGAAGACTTGGGTTCCAGGGCCGGGAGACAGGGGGACCTAGCCCAGGAGGTGGAGGGTCCCGGGGCCGGGATGGAGAAAGGGGCCAGGGCTTGGTGTTAGAGGGAAATCAGGGCTGGCAGAACAGGGGGACCCATGGTCGGGACGGAGAGAGTTCCATGCCCATGGCTTGGAGGAAGAGGGGGACCAGGGCAGGGAGGCAGAGGGATATCTGGCCCGGGAGACAAAGGGACCAGGGCCGGAAGGTAGAGGGAGACCACGGCTGGCAGAACAGGGTGACCAGGGCATGGAGGTAGAGGGGAGCAATGGCTGGGACGGACAGAGACCCAGTGGCCTGGAAGTGGTGGGAGACCCGGGCCGGGAGGCCCAAAGGGACCGGGAGATGGAGGACTAGGGTTGGGAGGCCAATTGTTGGGTAGGGACCGTCTCTATGTGTTGCAAATTTGTACTTCCTAAAAGATTAGTACAGTGCTCTGCACACAGTGAGCGCTCAATAAATACGATTGAATGAATGAATGGGTGACCAGGGCCCGGAGGCAGAGGGGTACCCGGGCCGGTAGACGGAGGACCTGGTCCGGGAAGCAGAGGGGAACCAGGTCCAAGAGGCAGAGGTGTATCTGGGCTGAGAAGCGGTGTGACAAGGTCAGGGAGGCAGAGGGCAATCAGGACCGGGAGAAAGAGGGGGACCAGGGCCGTTAGACAGGGCGACCAAGGCCGGGAGGCAGAGGGGTACCTGGGCCAGGGAACAGGGTGACCAGGGCTGGGAGGCAGAGGGTACCAGTGCCGGGAGACAGTGGGACTAGGGCCGAGAAGCAGAGGGAAACCAGGGCCAAGAGGCGGGGCGTGACCAGGTCAGAGAGGCAGAGGTCGTCCTGGGTCGGGAATTTGAGGACCAGGGCCCGTAGACACGGGGACCGGGGCCGGGAGGTAGAGGGGACCCATGGCCGGGACGGACATAGACCCAGTGTCCTGGAGGTAGAGGGAGGCCATGCCCGGGAGTCTCAAAGGGACCAGGGCCGGAAGACAGAGGGGGACCTGGTCCTGGAGGTTGAGGAAGAGCAGGGCCAAGAGGCAGGGAGGGATCAGGGCCGGTAGACAAGGGGACTGGAGCCAGGAGGCAGAAGGGTTCCTGGCCGGGACACAGGGGGACCAGGGCCGGGAGTCAGAGTGGTACCTGTGCCGGGAGACAGGGGGACTAGTGTTGAGCAGCATGGCCCCCGCTGCTCCCGGAGGGATCCTCTCCTCATAGGGCTGCCATAGAAGCCCGGGACTCCGTTCCCGTGAGGCCCGCCCGCCATCACACCGAGTGGCCCCCGCTTCTCCCGGAAGGATCCTCTCCTCAGAGCGCCGCCACAGACGCCCGGGACTCCGTTCCCGAGAGGCCCGCCCGCCATCACACCGCGCGGCCTTGCTGCTCCCGGAAGGATCCTCTCCTCAGAGCGCGCCGCCACAGACGCCCGGGACTCCGTTCCCGAGAGGCCCGCCCGCCATCACACCGCTTGGCCCCAGCTGCTCCCGGAAGGATCCTCTCCTCAGAGCGCCGCCACAGACGCCCGGGACTCCGTTCCCGAGAGGCCCGCCCGCCATCACACCGCGTGGCCCCCGCTGCTCCAGGAAGGATCCTCTTCTCAGAGCGCCCCATAGACGCCCGGGACTCCGTTCCCGAGAGACCTGCCCACCATCCCACCGCATGGACCCCGCTGCTCCCGGAAGGCTCCTCTCCTCCAAGCGCCGCCATAGACGCCCCCTGATTCCAACCCCCCACACACACACACACTTAAGCGACCTTCCTTATAGTGCACCCCAACCCCCCTTCCCGGTCTGGTCCTGACTGACTCTCCCCCCCCCACCCACCCCGGGAAAAAGGCCCTTGTTATCACCAAGTTACATTAACGACAACCTCATTCGCACCTTCTCAGCCCTCCTGTCTCGCCATCGACCCCCGCCCACGTCCTCTCCCGGGACTGGAATGCCCTCCCTCTGCCCATCCGCCAGCTAGCTCTCTTCCTCCCTTCAAGGCCCTACTGAGAGCTCATCTCCTCCAGGAGGCCTTCCCAGACTGAGCCCCTTCCTTCCTCTCCCCCTCGTCCCCCTCTCCATCCCCCGCATCTTACCTCCTTCCCTTCCCCACAGCACCTGTATATATGTATATATGTTTGTACGTATTTATTACTCAATTTATTTATTTATTTTACTTGTACCTATGTATTCTATTTATTTTATTTTGTTAGTATGTTTGGTTTTGTTCTCTGTCTCCCCCTTCTAGACTGTGAGCCCACTGTTGGGTAGGGACTGTCTCTATATGTTGCCAGCTTGTACTTCCCAAGCGCTTAGTACAGTGCTTTGCACACAGTAAGCGCTCAATAAATACGATTGTTTGATTGATTGATTGATTGAGGAGCAGGGGGAACCAGGCCCAAGAGGCAGCGGGTGACCAGGTCAGAGAGGCAGAGGCCGACCAGGGTCGGGAAGCAGAGGGGGACCAGGGCGGGAAGGCAAAGGGGGACCATGGCCGGGAAGGCAAAGGGGGACCATGGCCGGGAAGGCAGAGGGGGACCAGGGCTGGGAGGCAGAGGGGGACCAGGGCCGGGCAATGGCGATTAAGCCGGCAGGCAGAGTGGTACCACTGCCTCCCTGCCCTTGTACTACCGGCTTCTCAAAAGTAAAGGGGAACTAGGGCCGAAAGTCAGAGGGGGAGCAGAGACTTAAGGCAGGGGGCGACCAAGGCAGGGAGGCAGAGAGGGATCACGGCGGGGAGGCATAGAGGGACTAGGGCTAGGACACAGAGGGACCATGGCCTGACGTTTGAGGGGACCCAGGGCCGGGAGGCGGAGGGGGACCGGGGCAGGGAGGCAATGGGGGACAGGGCCAGGAGGCAGAGGGGTACCTGGGCCAGGAGGAGTTTCAGGGATGGGAGGATGAGGGGAACCAGGGCCCGGAGACAGAGGGGTACCTTGCCCGAAAGGCAAAAGGGGACCAGGGACGAGAGGGGCGGGAGACAAGGGCAGTGAGTCAGAGGGGACCAGGTCCTGGAGGCAGAGGGGGACCAGGGCCAAGAGACAGAGGGGTACTTGGGCTGGGAGATGGGGGACCAGGGCTGGGAGGCAGAGCGTGCCTGTGCCGGGAGACAGTGGGACTAGGGCTGAGAAGCAGAGGGAAACCAGGGCCGAGAGGTGGGGCATGACCAGGTCAGAGAGGCAGAGACCGGCCTGGGTCGGGAATTTGAAGACCAGGGCCGGTATACATGGGGACCAGGGCAGGGAGGAAGACGGGGACAAGGACTGGTAGACACGGGGACCAGGGCCGGGAGGTAGAGGGGACCCATGGCAGAGGGGGACCAGGGCCGGGAAACTAGGACCAGGTCCTGTGGGCAGATTGATTCCTCTGCCTCCCTGCCCTTGTCCCCCTGCTTCTTAGAACTAAAGGGGAATTTGGGCTGTCAGGCACAGGGGAACAAGGGACGGGAGGCAGAGGTGGACCAGGGCAGGGTGGCAGGGGGGACCAGGGCCAAAGTGGGGGGGGGGGGGGGGGCTAGGGCAGGGAGTCAGACGTGAACCCGGAACAGTAGATGGTGGACCTGGTCCGGGAGGTAAAGACGAACCAGGGCCAGAAGGCAGAGGGGTACCTGGGCCGGGAGGCAAAGTGGGACCAGGCTCGAGAAGCGGTGGGGACAAGGGAGGGGAGGCAGAGGTTTATCTGGGCCGAGAGGCGGGGGACCAGTGCTGGGAGGCGCTTAGTACAGGGCTCTGCACACAGTAAGCGCTCAATAAATACGATCGAATGAATGAAAAAGAGACCAGGGCCCGGAGCCACAGAGGGACCTGGGCCGAGAGATAAAGGGGGACCAGGGCAGGGTGGCAGAAGTCGATCAGGGCTGGGCGGCTGAGGGGGACCAGTGCAGGGAAGCAGAAGTAGACCAGGGCCAGGAGGCAGAAGTAGACCAGGACAAGAGGCCGAGGGGTTCCTGGGCCCGGAGCTGGGGGACCAGGGCAGGGAGGTCGAGGGGTACCTGGGCCGGGAGGCAAAGGGTGATGAGGACAAAGAATTGGGGGCGACAAAGACAGGGAGGTCGAGGGGGACCAGGGCCTGGAGGCAGAGAGGGATCAGGGCTAGGAGGCAGAGGGGTACCATGACCGAGAGACAGGGGAACCAGGGCCGATACGCAGATCCCACTTTCAGAATATCACTAAAATCCACCCTTTCCTCTCTATCCAAACTACTACCAGGTTAATACAATCACGCATCCTAACCCGCTTGGATTAATGCAGCAGCCTCCTTGCTGATCTTCCGGGCTCCTCTCTCTCCCCCCTCCAATCCATACTTCACTCTTATGCCTGGATCATTTTTCTACAAAACTGCTCCGGAAATTTCACCTCCCCCCATCCTCAAAAAACTCCAGTGGTTGCTCATCTAGCTCTGTAACAAACAAAAACTCCTCATTATTGTCTTTAAAACACTCTACCACCTTGTCCCCTCCTCTGTCACCTCGCCACTCTCCTTCTACAACTCAGCCCATACACTTCGCTCTTCTAGTGCTAACCTTCTTACTGTGCCTCACTCTAGCTTGGCTTCATTCAATCACCCATTCAATCTTATTTATTGAGAGCTTACTGTGTGCAGAGCACTGTACTAGGCGCTTGGAAAATACAATTTAGCAACAGGTAGAGAGCATTCCTACCCAATAACGCTCACAGTTTAAAAGGGGGGAGACAGATATCAAATCAAGTATACAGGCATCAATATAAATACATAGAATTATAGATATACAAATCATTAATAAAATGAATAAAATAATAAATACGTACATACATACACAAGTGATGTGGGGTGGGGAGGTCGTAAAGCTGATGGAGCGATTCGGGGTGATGGGGAAGGGAGGAGGAGCAGAGGAAAAGGGGGGCTTAGTCTGGGCTTAGCCTGTCTTGCCGCAGGCCCCTGGCCCACATCCTACCTCTGGCATTTCCTCCTCAAATCCAACACTCTCCCAAATGTCAAAGTCTTATTTAATAATAATAATAATTATGGTATTTGTTAAGCATTATTGTGTTCCAGGCACTGTACAAATTACTGGGGTAGACACAAGCTAAACGGGTTGGCACATCTTCTTCAAGAGGCCTTCCCAGACTTGCCACCCCTGCCCTTTTCCTCAACTTCCACTCCCACTGCATTGCCCCGACTTGCTCCCTTTGCTGTTCCCCACCCTCAGCCCCACAGCACTTTCGTACATATCTGTAATTTATTTATTTGTAGTAATGTTTGTCTCCCCCCTCTAGACTCTAAGCTTGTTGTGGTCAGCGAATGCGTCTGTTTATTGCTATATTGTACTTTACAAAGTGCTTAATACAGTGCTCTGTGCACAGTAAGCACTCAATAAATGTGATTGAATGAATCCCCAGAATACAGAGCGATAGAGCCCTAGGATCCCCAAGGTCTCCAAACCCCAGAGTCCTAGGATTCCCAGGACCACAGGAGCTCCAAGGTCGTTGGAGCTCCAGAGACCTAGGAGCCCCAGAGTCAAGAGTACTTGTTCGACCACTCCCACTCCCTTGCAGGTCTAGACTCTGAAGAATTAGTCCATCTCCCACCTGGACTTCAGTGCAGCAGGGAGCTAAAATAATCAAGACTGCTTGTTCAAAGTTCATTTGGATTTAAGCCTGGAGTAGTGGATAGAGCACGGGACAGGGAGTCAGAAAGCCGTGAGTTCTAATCCCGCCTCAACCACTTGTCTGCTGTGTGACCTTGGGCGATTAACTTCACTTCTCTGTGCTTGTATCTGTAAAATGGGGATAAAGATTGTGAGCCCCATATGGGATAGGGACTGTGTCCAACCCCATTCCCTATTAACGAGAATTTACATACCTATCTATGCAAGGCCATAGGGAAAATAACAACATCCTGCACAAGGCCGTGGGAACAGAGAACAAAGAGAATTTGTAACATCCTGTCGGTCCCAATTTAATTCCTGAAATTTCCAAATGCCCCACTCCCATGTTGCTGTAACTCAATAAAAGACACAGTGAGCATTGGATCGGGGCTGCTTGTCACTCGTACCTCTCCCGGGAGGTGAACGGGCAGCTAGCCACTTTCCTTCTTTACTGCTCTATCTGAACTCGTTTCTCCGAGTCATTTTTCCTATCTGCGTCACCACCCTGGGTACAAGAACCCTGCAGCCGATTTACATCGATTAACCTATTGTGCACCCTACCTGTCGATAACACTTGTACATTTTTATTCTATTTATTTTATTTTGTTAATATGTTTTGTTTTGTTGTCTGTCTCCCCCTTCTAGACTGTGAGCCCGCTGTTGGGTAGGGACTGTCTCTATATGTTGCCAACTTGTAGATACCAAGCGCTTAGTACAGTGCTCTGCACACAGTAAGCGCTCAATAAATACGATTGATTGATTGATTGATTTGCTTGTATCCACCCAGCGCTCAGTGCAGTGTCCATCACACAGTAAACTCTTAACAAATACCAGGATTTTTGTCAAGCATGGTCGCCTCAAACTTGCCCCAGGATCATATACAAATCTCGGCTGGCCACAGGAATCTCAGGTAGCCTTGGGTGTCCCAGCAGCAACTATTTCTCCTTTCTCTATCTTCTGCCTCTGTCTCTGTCCCATCCCCTTTCTTGGAGTGCTCCTGTCCTTCTGACCCCTTTTGACCTTCACCCCTCATTCTCCCTGTTAATTTTTCTATCTCTTGTGTCGCTCTCCTCTCTGCCTTGCAGCTAGCCTATATACTATGAAAGGTACTAGGGAAGATTACGGGAAAATTCCCTGTCTGAAGTTTCCATTGTTCTATTCAATGGTGAAGGTACTGAGGTCATGCTGACACAAAGGACTTGCAGAAATTCTCTCCAAAGACAGGTCAACCCCATCTGTTTTGGTGTAAATGTGGTGATAGCTAGTAAATTCTTATTACACCATGCATTCCTACAAGCCAGGAAAATTTTCTGACAATATCGACACATTCACCCTTGTTTGCACTATCTCCACCCTCACGAACTCTGAAATCCCTCTCTCTGACTATAACCTTCTAATCTGCCTCCTCATTCACACTCCTCTCCCCTGTAAATCCATAGTACTACCTCACAGAGACCATCGCTCTCTCAACCCCATCCATCTTTCTGAGCGACTCACACCCCATGTTGCCTCATTCCCATTCAACTCCTTCCAGCCCCTTACCCCAATCCCATCACCTCAGCCAACTGTGGTCTGAGAAACCCCAACTCTGTCATAGGGAAGCTTTCCTTCATTACTTACCGGTTTCTGTTCTGGTCACTACACCTCCTTTCCATCACCAAAAACTGCTTGTCTCGAGATGACACAGTCTCCCCTACTGCTCCCTCCAGATGGGGCCTCATCTTCTCCCATTCCCCCAGACTCAGTGGGAAAGGAGGAGGTGTTGGATTCCTTCTCATGCCCAAATGCCACTGTGATGTCATCATCTGCTTATTTTTTGCCATGACATATCAATTGTTATCTGCTCTCCGTGATGTCATCATCTGCTTCTTTTACCAGCATGGTGAAGCGGTTCTCTAACGGGCCTGGGAGTCGGAAGGTCATGGATTCTAATCCTTGGGCAAATCATTGATTTCTCTGTGCCTCAGTTACCTAATCTGTAAAATGGGGATTGAGACTGCGAGCCCCTCATGGGACAGGGACTGTGTCCAACCCAATTTGCTGGTTTCTACCCCTGCACTTAGTACAGTGTCCAGCACATAGTGAGTAATTAACAAATACCATTATTATTATTAATTATTATTATCATCATCATTATTATTACCAGAGTTGGTAATAACAATAATAACAATGGCATGTATGTATCATTACCCGGAAATGAAGAGTGAAAGTTTCAGGAAAGGTGCATTTGAGATTATGCAAAGTCAGAGTTTCAACACCGGTTGTGTGTTGGAGAGTCAGGAAGAGGTTTTGGACGCCAGCATTAAGGCTTCACAGTGGAGTTCTCCGATGAGGTTTTGGAATAACATTACTAGAGCACCACATCCGTATGAAGGGACAGTGGACTCGGATGCTTGGTCACGAACCTTGTACCTGTGTGTACTCTTCTTCTAAAACAGAGTCAAGGACAGAGCTATGAAATGGGGGATGATACAACAGTTCCTGCTTTCTGTGTGCTCTCATTCCACTTAACCTGCTTACAGAACAGGGTAGATGGACAACTGCCAACGTAGAAGTCTAGGCTTCTGATAGGTTGTACAGTGCTGCATAAGGACCAGAGCAGATATCTTTAAACGTTGTAATGCCGTGGAACATGAACCTGAATAATGGAAATTGCTTGAAGAGTCCTTTCAGGAATTTCAGCCAGAGGATTTTCCAAGTGGTTCACTTGCTTAGAGAGTCACAGCTTGCGTTGGGACTTCAGCAGTAGGCCGAACAACGAGCCCAGTATTGAGAACATGTAATTCCGAATGGATGTTTAAGGAATCTAGACTAAACTCTTGAGTGGTGGTTCTTTCTACCTAAGTGGGCTCTTACACTTCAAGACACGGTAAAAACAAAATCTGCTAATGGGGAATGAATAATTCGATGCGGTCTAGAAGGCACTCTCTAAATGTGACCCAATGAAATAGATGTGGCAGTAAGACTGATTCCACTTGTCTGGTTTACTTACGAGGAGAGAAGGACAACGACAAGTGTAGAGGACTAGATTTCAGATGGGATGTATGCTGCACTAGGAAGGTTAATAACAGGGCTCATCTTGTCGTAGGAATATAGAACGTGGAACAGAACAGTGTATGTTTTCTAAAAGATCCATAGGGGATTATGTACACACATAGGTTCCACCCAGCCGAGTGTTTGTCAAGTTAGTAGGGGTGCTTGGCCTCAAGCATATTAGGCTGTGTGCAGCAAGAGATTGGTGACCTAACCTAGATTAACGATGTAGAGTTGTGTTACCATTCTTAGATTTCCCAATCAATACTTAGGGATAATGGATTAAGCTACTCAGTCAAGATCCTTGCACCTCTGTGTGTTCTCGTCCCAGGCTTTTAACTATGGTGATGATACAAAAGTTCATTCTTTCATTTGGGCTCTCCATATACTTAACATGCTTTCTGAACAGGGAAGGTGAACAAAGGCCAATGTAGAAGAGTAAACTTTTAGTGGGCTTAACATTTTAGTGGAAAAGTAAGAGTAGGTTTCTTTAAATGCTGCGATTCTATTGTACATGTACCCGAATGATGGCAATTGGCTGAAGGGTCCATTTGGGATTTCCACTCTGACTAGTTTCAATGCAGAAGATTTGCTCGAAAGTCACAGCTGGAGTTTTAACTCCAGTAGGAGGTCGAAGCACGAACTCAGGATTCTGCATATGTAATTCCATATCGTGGTACTGGATATCGTGGTACTGGAAACAGACACCGAATGGAAGTATAGGGAGACTAAACTAAACTCCTGAGTTGGGGGTTCTTTCAACCTAAGTGGGCTCTTACACTTCAGTGCACAGTAAAAACAAAACTGGTGATTTGTAGCGATTATTTTGTTTTGATGGCACTCCATTTTAATTTATTTTGGTTTTGGTTTTGATGGCACTCTCTGAAACAGCCGCAATGAAATATACTCAGAAGAAATACTGATTTCACTTACCTGGCTTGCTTTCGAGGATAGATGGACAATGACAAATATTCATACATTCATTCATTCAATCGTATTTACTGAGTTCTTACTGTGTGCAGAGCACTGTATTAAGTGCTTGGGAAGTACAGGTTGGCAACATATAGAGGCTGTTGCTACCCAACAGCGGGCTCACAGTCTAGAAGGGAGAGATAGACAACAAAACAAAACATATTAACAAAATAAAATAAGTAGAATAGTAGAAGGTAGGCCTTCCCAAACTGAGCCCCCTCCTTCTTTTCCCCCTCTTCCCCCTCCCCCTCCCCCCGCCTTACCTCCTTCCCCTCCCCACAGCACCCGTATATATGTTTGTACATATTTATTGCTCTATTTATTTATTTATCTTCCTTGTACATACTTATTCTATTTTGTTTATATGTTTTGTTTTGTTGTTTGTCTCCCCCTTCAAGACTTGTGAGCCCGCTGTAGGGGAGGGACCGTCACTATATGTTGCCAACCTGTACTTCACAAACGCTTAGTACAGTGCTCTGCACATAGTAAGCGCTCAATAAATGCGATTAAATGAGTGAAAGTAAATATGTACAAGTAAAATAAGTAGGGTAATAAATGTTTGCAAACATATATACAGGTGCTGTGGGGAGGGGAAGAAGGTAAGGTGGGAGGGATGGTGAGGGGGAGGAGGGGAAGAGGAAGGAAGGGGATCATTCTGGGAAGGCCTCCTGGAGGAGGTGAGCTCTCAGAAGGGCTTTGAAGGGAGGAAGAGAGCTAGCCTGGCAGATGTGCGGAGGGAGGGCATTCCAGGCCAGGGTGAAGACGTGGGCCGGGGATCGACGGTGGGACACGCGAGAACGAGGCACAGTAAGGAGGTTAGCGGCAGAGGAGCGGAGGGTACGGGCTGGGCTGTAGAAGGAAAGAAGGGAGGTGAGGTAGGAAGGGGCGAGGTGATGGAGAGCCTTGAAGCCGAGAGTGAGGAGTTTCTGCCTGATGTGTAGGTTGATTGCTAGCCACTGGAGATTTTTGAGGAGGGGAGTAACATGCCCAGAGCGTTTCTGCACAAAGATGATCCGGGCAGCAGAGTGAAGTATAGATTGAAGTGGGGAGAGACAGGAGGATGGGAGATTGGAGAGGAGGTTGAGGCAGTAATCCAGTCGGGATAGGATGAGAGATTGAACCAGCAGGGTAGCAATTTAGATGGATAAGAAAGGGCGGATCTTGGCGATGTTGTGGAGGTGAGACCGGCAGGTTTTGGTGATGGATTGGATGTGAGGGGTGAACGAGAGAGCAGAGTCGAGGATGACACCAGGGTTGCGGGGTTGTGAGACAGGACGGATGGTAGTGCGTCAACAGTGATGGGAAGTTCAGGGAGAGGGCAGGGTTTGGGAGGGAAGATAAGGAGTTCAGTTTTGGACATACTGAGTTTTAGATGGCGGTCAGACATCCAGACGGAGCTGTCATGATGGCAGGAGGAGACCTGAGCCTGAAGGGAAGGAGAGAGAGCAGGGGCAGAGATGTAGATTCGATATAAATTATAAAAGACAAGACTCCTGATGGGCTGTTCACTGTAGTAGAAAGGTTAGTAACAGTGCTTATCATGTGGTATGAATGTAGAACGTGGAACAGACTAGTGGATGTTTCCTAAGGGGTCCATTTGGGATTATGTGCCAACATAGTTTCCACCCAGCTGTCGTTTTGGGAAGTTAGTACAGGTGTTTGGCCTCAAACCTTTTAAGCTGTGCTGCAAGCGGGTTGCTGATATAACGTTAGATTGATGATAAAGATTTGTGATACCATTCTTAGAGCTCCTAATCAGTACTTCGGGATAATACATGAAGCTGCTCTGTCTGAAAGCTCTGTCTGAAAGCTGCTCTGCCACCCCAGCACAACGTCAACGAGAAAGTCTTGACATGGGTCGTGATCGCAAAGCTACGGCATTTGGTGAGCTCTCATTCCATTGAACTGACTTACATAGCAGCATTGATGAACACAGGCCCATGCAGAAGCACGCCACTTCTGGTGTGCGACTTCACTGCAGTAGAAACATCAGAGCAGATTTCTGGAGATGGCGTACTGCCAAGTGGACACGTACCTGAGTAATGCAAAGTTCCTGCAGGGCCCATTTGGGATGTCCCACTACAGGAGTTTCAGTTCAGCTAACTTGCTTGAGAATCACACACAACCTGAGGTTCGGCCCGCGGGAGTAGGCCGCTGCACAAGCAGAGTATTGAGAACATGGAGTTCCACATCCAAGTTACTGGGACACAGCTCTGAATGAATATTTAGGGATAATAGAAGTAACTTCCCAGTGGGGGTTCCTTCACCCTATGTTGACTTTGACACCTCAAGGTAATCGGCAAAAGGAAAACCTGGAAACAGGTAACAATGAAACTATTAGGACGTCGCAGGGGCTCTCTGGAGAATGGACAAAAACACTCATTCCACTTACCTGGCTTAATTGGGAGGCTAGGCAAAAAATGGCAAATACAGAAGACTAGACCTCCCTAGGGTTGTACCCTGCAATAGAAAGCATAATGCCGCTCGCTTATCTTGTGTTCCTTCCAGAGCACCTGGAACTGAAGAGTGGAAGTTTCAGGAATGCCCATTTGAGATTACGAACACTCAGAGTTTCAATGCCAGTTGCGTCTTGGAGAGTCAGGAAGAGGTTTTGGAGGCCAGCATTCAGGCTCCACAATGGAGTTTTCCGATGACATTTTGGAACACCATTACTAGAGCACCACATCTCTATGAAGGGACAGTGGACTCAGCTGCTCGGTCATGAGTTTTGCACCTGTGTGTACTCTTCTTCGAAAGCAGAGAGTCAAGGAGAGAGCTATGAAATGAGAAATGATACAACAGTTCCTGCTTTCTGTGTGCTCTCATTCCACTCAACCGGCTTACAGATCGGTGTAGATGAACAGCGGCCAACGTAGAAGACTAGACTTCTGATAGGCTGTACAGTACTGTATAAGGACCAGAGCAGATATCTTTAAACGTTGTAATGCCGTGGAACATGAACCTGAATAATGGAAATTGCTTGAAGAGTTCTTCCAGGAATTTCAGCCAGAGGATTTTCCAAGTGGTTCACTTGCTTAGAGAGTCACAGCTTGTGTTGGGACTTCGGCAGTAGGCCAAACAACGAGCCCCGTATTGAGAACACGTAATTCCATATGGAATCAGACTCCTAATGGACGTTTTGGGAGCCTAGACTAAACTGCTGAGTGGGGGTTCTTTCTACCTAAGTGGGCTCTTACACTTCAGTACACAGTAAAAACAAAGTCTACTAATGGGGAATGAATAATTCGATGCAGTTTTAAAGGCACTCTCTAAATATGACCCAATGAAATAGATGCAGCAGTAAGACTGATTCCACTTCTCTGGTTTACTTACGAGAAGAGAAGGACAATGAAAAGTGTAGAAGACTAGACTTCAGATGGGGCGTACACTGCAGTAGAAAGGTTAATAACAGGGCTTATCTTATAGTAAGAATATAGAACATGGAACAGAATAGTGTGTGTTTTCTAAAGGGCCCATTTGGGACTATGTGCACATATAGGTTCCACCCAGCTGTCTGTTTGTCACGTAAGTAGGGGTTCTTGGCCTCAAGCATTTTAGGCTGTGTGCAGCAAGTGGATTGTTGACCTACCCTAGATTAACGATGAAGAGTTGTGATACCTTTCTTAGATTTCCCAATCAATACTTAGGGATAATGGATTAAGCTACTCAGTCAAGATCCTTGCACCTCCGTGTATTCTCGTCACAGACTACACGCAGAGTAAAGGGGAGAGCTTTTAACTATGGTGATGATACAAAAGTTCATTCTTTCATTTGGGCTCTCCATATACTTAACATGTTTTCTGAACAGGGAAGGTGAACAAAGGCCAATGTAGAGGACTATACTTCTAATGGAATTAACAATTTAGTGGAAAGGTAAGAGTAGATTTCTTTAAAACGCTGCAATTCTTTTGTACATGTACGCGAATGATGGCAATTGGCTGAAGGGTCCATTTGGGATTTCCACTCTGAGTAATTTCAATACAGAGGACTTGCTCGAAAATCACAGCTGGGGTTTGGACTCCAGCAGTAGGCCGAACCACGAACTCAGAATTGTGCACATGCAATTCCATATCGTGGTACTGGAAACAGACACCGAATGGTACTGGAAACAGACACCGAATGGAAGTATAGGGAGACTACACTAAACTCCTGAGTAGGTGGTTCCTCCAACCTAAGTGGGCTCTTACACTTCAGCACAAAGTAAAAACAAAAACTGGTGATTTGCATCGATTAGTTCGATGTGATTTTGATGGCGCTTTCTGAAACAGCCCCCATGAAATAGATTCAGCAGTAATACTAATTCCACTTACCTGGCTTGCTTATGAGGATAGATGGACTATGACAAATATCAAAGACAAGACTTCTGATGGGCTGTTCACTGCAATAGAAAGGTTAGTAACAGTGCTTATCTTGTGGTAAGAATGTAGAACGTGGAACATACTTGTGGATGTTTCCTAAGGAATCCATTTGGGATTATGTGCCTACAGTTTCCACCCAGCTGTCATTTTGGAAAGTTAGTAGGGGTGTTTGGCCTCAAGCCTTTCAAGATGTGCTGCAAGTGGATTGCTGATCTTAGATTGACGATGAAGAGTTGTGATACCATTTTTAGAGCTCTCAATCAGTACTTCAGGATAATGGATGAAGCTGCTCTGTCTGAAAGCTCTGTATGAAAGCTGCTCTGCAACCCCAGCACAGCGTCAATTAGAAAGTCTTGACCTGGGTCATGATAGCAAAGCTACGGCATTTAGTGAGCTCTCATTCCACTGAACTGGCTTTCTTGGCAGCACTGATGAACACGAGCCCATGCAGAAACACGCCACTTCTGATGGGCGACTTCGCTGCAGTAGAAACAGCAGAGCAGATTTCTGGAGACGGCGTACTGCCAAGTGGACACGTACCTGAGAATGCAAAGTGGCTTTACTTTGCAAAAATGCGACCTACTCCTCCATTCACCCCCACACGCACCCGACACACCCCTACCTCACCCACCAGCACCACACCCGAATGGACCTGGAAGGTGAGGAGGGACGGAGAGAGGGGGAAGGGCAGGAGGAGTTGGAGGGGAGAGGTCGAGAAGGGGGAGAGAGATCGGGGGAGAAAGAGAGCCGGGGGGAACCGGGTTGGTTTTGGTATGATAAGTGCACGGATTCCCCTCCCCCGCCCCCACTGCTCCGGCCGCCCCGAAGGACTGGGAGGGACGGAGGGGGGAAGGGGTCAGCTAGGTATTAGCTCTAGAATTAGCACAGTTATACAAGTAAAAGAGGGCGAAAGACCAAAGGAACCAAACCTGATTTAATTAGCCATTCGCAGTTTCACTGTACCGGCCGTGCGTATGTAGGCATGCATGGCTTAATCTTTGAGACAAGCATATGCTACTGGCAGGATCATCCAGGTAACTCACCTCCGTTTTTGTCCCCCTCGAGCACGGGGGGAATCACTCAGCGAGACGAAGCGGGGGCTGGGGAGGATGCCACGTGGTCCGGGAAAGCGGGGAAGGAGGGTGCGAAGGGGGCTGGGGTCACCCAGACATCACCCCGACCCCCCCTCCTCCCCTCGGCGAGTGCACGCGCGTCCCCGCACCACCCACGCAGACATACAGCCCCGGCCGCCCACGCACACGGGCGTCGGCAATCGGATGTGGAGGCCCTCCCTTCCCCCCCGACTCGTTGCGGAGGAAGAATCACCGGAAACACCACACGAGGTCATCTCCCGGGCGGGCCTCAGGGAAATTGACGAAGTCATCGGTTTCGGGACATGAAGAAGGGCCTCATCGCGAGACGGCTTTCTAGAAACGCCGGCCTCCAGCGTCCCGCCCCAAACGCAGTCGGTCTCTGGTGCACGGGACAAACGAAATACCACACAGGCTTAACGATCCGCTGCCTCCCTCCTCACACTTCTAGAGGGATCGGGAGTGCGCCCTTTCCTCTGGTCTCCAGGGGAGACTCGTCTCTCGGCGACGTCACGTCTGCACAGATGGAGCCCAACACACCAACATTCCAACTGGCTTCGGGTCCAAGATGGCAATCTCAGGTCTCGCCCAATCACGCCTCCTCAGAAAAATGATTAATCTGTGGTATTTATTGAGCACTTACAGTGTGCAGAGCACTGGACTAAACATTTGGGAGAGTGCAACAGAACGGAGTTGGAAGAAACACTCCTTGCCCACAAGAACCTCCAGTCCAGAAGAGGAGACGGGCATTAAAATAAATTATGACTTTGGACAAGAGGGCTGTGGGGCTGAGGGTGGGGTGAACACCAACATGACATTGACCTTGTTGAAACTGTCCGGCAGGTTCCAGACCATGAATAGCACCGTGAGGCTGTCTAGGGCCAGGAGTCCCATGTAGCCCAGGATGCAGTAGAAGGTGATGGCGGAGCCCTTCTTTGTACTGGACGACGATGACCCCACCCTTGGATGCCACGTCCAAGGGTCAGACAATTCTTCAAATACAAAACCACAAAGTGTACTCAAGCTGTGTGTCCCTTTGCCAGAAGCCCTTGTGCTCTCTGGAGAATATCCAGGGGTGGGGAAAGTGTGGCATAGTGGAAAGAGCACGAGCCTGGGAGGCAGAGGACCGAAGGATAATGATTGTGGCGGTATTTATTAAGCAATTACTAGGTGAAAAGCGCTGTACTAAGCCCTGGGATAGATATGAGATCATCAGGCTGGACACAGTCCTGTTCCACGTGGGTTTCAGTCTAAGAGGGGTGGAGAGCAGGAACGGAATCCCAGTTTTTGCAGTTGAAGGAACTGAGGCCCAGAAGAGTGAATTGACCTGCCCAAGGCGGCCCAGCAGCTTCGTGGCAGAGCCGGATTTAGAACCCAGGGTCCTCTGACTCCCAGGCCCAACTTTTCTCTGTTGGGCCTCACTGCTTCTACTCACACTCTAATACTGACTCCTCTGCTTGTTGTCTGTGCAGCCGGTATGTTGGCTGTAGTTATTCCAGATGAAATGTAGAAATGAGTCCACTTAATGAGACCCCCTTTAAAAATGAATCTCCACGGTGACAGTTGTGGGTTGTATTCCATACAACTATTTTTGTTATCCTTATTATCATTAACGGTATATGTTAGGTGCTTATTATGTGTAATGCACTGTACTAAGTGCTGGCATACATACAAGTTCATCAGGATGGACACAGTCTCTGTCCCACATAAGCCTCGCAGCGTTTATCCCCAATTTAGAGGTAACGGAACTGAGGCACAGAGAAGTTAAGTGACCTGCCCAAGGTCCCACAGCCGATAGGTGACAGAGCTGGGATTAGAACCTGGGTCCTTCTGAATCGAGGACACTGCTATTTCGACAAGGCCAAGCTGCTTCTCGCTGACGCAGCTTGGCAAGAATCCATCTGAGAATTGGCACCGGTGATGATGTCCACTCAGGGAGTTGTTTTCCATTTCCGATTACAGGCTTTGGGGCTGCAGTTTCTATGTTTCTTTGATAAAGACATTAATTCAGTGCCATGGGATTTTGTGGCTCAGTCTGAATGGTGGCACAGAAAGGTTTGGATTCAGCTACTGGAAGACATAATTAAAAGTTGGCCGAGTCCTGAGGCAAGAATCCCTGGCTCTTACAGTGAGTGTCCCCCTTGTTACTGGCCACGTGGGAGCCCATGGTTTCCGACGGCCCATCTCCCTCTCTCCCTCAGCCCCCTCTCCAGAGGGGAGCTCTGCTGCTCCCTCAGCAGAGCGAGCTCTCAATCCTAGAAGAGTCGATGTCCTCTGGATATGCACCTGCGTCCACCCGACTCAGACATTTTTCATTCCCTGTCTCGTCCCTTCTGGGGATTCTGGATCAGCAAAGTTAGGAGTGGGAGCGTTGGTTTTGCTTGTCGGGGCGGGGTTCCTGGAGAGAAAATGTTTCTCTGACGGGTTCAACACCAGAGGAATGCTCTAAAATTATTTCTCTTGACAACAAGCCCGATCGGTCCCATGACATTGTAGAGAAACAGCGTGGCCTAGTGGAGAGAGCCCGGACCTGAGAGTCAGAGAACTTGGCTTCTAATCCCCGCTCCATCACCTGTTGAGCGATTTGGGGAAACTCATTTCACATCTCTATATCTCAGTTACCTCATCTGTCAAATGAGGATTAAGGCTGTGAGCCCAGTGTGGGACAGGAGTGGGATCCAACCTGATGAGCTTGGATCTACCTGGATGCTTAGTACAGAGTCTGTAATGTAGTAAGGCCTGAAGAAATACCATAAAAACCCACTGTCACTGATGTCTTTGACTGTGAAAGCCATGAATATATATACATATGATATCACTAATCATATACATCACTACATATAGTAAGCACTTAAAGTTATCATATATATATATGTAATATTGCCCTTCCTTTAGACATACATGATAGTGACATACAGTGATAATGATATATTATCGATAGATGAAAATATATAAACTATATCTATAGAAGTAGATGGATAGATGATAGATAGATAGATAGATAGATAGATAGATAGGATTAGTAATGCTAACAAAGCAGAAAGAAAGAAGAAACAGCAAGATACAAAATCTGGCATGAAATGAATTAGACCATTCATTTCTCTGTACCTCATCTGTACAATGGGGATTGAGACTGTGAGCCCTACACCACGTGGGACATGGAAAGGGTCCAACCTGATTATCTTATATCTACCCCAGATCTTACTACAATGCCTGGCGCATAGCAAGTGCTTTATAAATATCATAATAAAAAGCCCCAACACTATCAGTGATGTCTTATTTGAATTTCAAAGACAATGATATTTATGTATATTGCTAATCACACATAGTGCTACTAATAAATATATATATATATATATGCATATATTCACAAATCATTGCCCTTCATATAGTGATACATTGTGGTGTATGAAGGCACGGACTCCAGCTAGGGTAAGCACGAAATCGTTTATTGGGTTAAGCAGCAAGACTTTTATATCTTTCAGTCACATTCTGTATTTTTCCATGTTCCTTTGTTTATAGCTAACACAGCAATTCTGTAACCTTCAAAGCCAGTAACAAGCAACACCTCTATGCAAGGCCGTAGGGCCGATAACAAGTAACTCTTGCCTGTATAAGGCTGTGATAACTGAGAACAGCCTTTTGGCCACAGCTCTCCTCTCAATTCCTAGTTTACTTGGCCCTGCTTTTCCCCACAATACATGATGGTGCTATATCTGCGCTGCATAGGCCAAATGCTCAATAAATACGATTGAATGAATATAATGACAGTGATATATATATAATCCATAGGTACATGTTATATCAATAGATAGATATGATTATTGCTGCTAACAAAGCAGAAAAAAGAGATCAAAGAGCAAGATACAAAATGTGGCATGAAATGAATTAGATGAAACAACCTTGCCAAAAAATATGCCTGAATAGTCAACGGCCGGTGAAGCCTCCCTTTAATTTTTTAAAGGTATTTGTTAAGGGCTTATTATGTGCTAGGCACTGTTCAAAGAACTAAGGTAGTTGCAAAACACAAAATCTATGGTATTTATTGAGGGCTTACTATGTGCAGAATAGGGAAGTAGAGCTCCTGTATAGTTTGGCTGTCTTCCAGCTGAAATGCAGCTGTCACTTCACCCAGGAAAAACTAAGCATTGTCATTATTATTATCATCATCATCACCAGAGGCATTTATTGAGCACTTACCTTGAGCTGAGCACTGAACTAAGTCTTTGAGAGAGTCCTATACAACAGAGTTGGCAGACATGTCCCCTGCCCACAATACACTTACAAGTTAGAAGGGGGAGGCAGACAAGAGTCGAAATAAAGAATGTATAATATGTAGGTCATTAATGTGCACCTAAGTTCTGTGGGGAGCTTCACAGAGGAAGTGACTGTTGCCCGAGGTCTTTCAGTCAATCAATATCAATGGTAGTTATTGAGCACCTACTAGGTGCGTGACACTGTACTGAGCACTTGGGAGAGTGCAATACAAGAAAATTAGCACACACTCTCTCTGGCTATAACGGGCTTGCAGTCTCTCCCAGCTCCTTCTCTCTCCGCTACTTAGGGGCTCTGCTGCCTCCTTAAACTGAGTTTGTGCAGAAAGCCGGGCTTTCTCTTTCCTCAGACAGTCTGCCCCGGGAAGGTCTCCTGTGAGCCCACTGTTGGGTAGGGACCGTCTCTATGTATTGCAAACTTGTACTTCCCAAGGGCTCAGTACAGTGCTCTGCACACGGTAAGCGCTCAATAAATACGATTGATTGATTGATTGATTGATTGCTACTGTTTATAATCAGGAGCAGACTTACAGCGGGGAAAGCAAATGACTGAACCGGGTGGATGTTCAGTACGAGGGGAGACTCGTACTGGGTGTTCAATAATACGTTTTAGGTGACCGAATTGCTTCAATACAGGAGGTCGTAGAGAGTGACCAGAAGAATGACACATTTGGCCACTCGAATCACGGGCGTTGGCCCGGAGGGGTGTCAGTGTCCTTGAAGGTTCCAGACTATGTCGCGGTGCCTGTGCAGTAGAAAAGTCATATAGATGCTGGCACCGCTCATGAGCCCTATGAAGAACAAATCACGGAGAGTTAAAACGACGGAATTCACCAGGGTGACACCCACGCTGACACTGGCCGACGAACTGTATTTTAAATGAAATACACTCAGAACCCTGGTCTGCTTCTGAGGGCCGGTCATGTACTTCAGCAAGGTTACATCAAAAAGCAAACTGAGGATCCAGAAGAGACGGTACAAGAGGCTGACAAATCTGGGTGCTCTGACTTTGATCATGTTGATGTTGATGTTGATGATTTTGATGTTGATCGGGGCCCACCGGGCTGAGAGCGATGGCCTGGAACATGCTCAGGAGGCACGTGGTGGAGATGAAAAGGCCCCTGGTCACGCAGTAACACTAAAGGAAGTTTTTGCAGCCAACGGTGTCCAGGAAATATTCCATCTTCCAAGCCTCCATGGTTTCTGGGATTCCCTTGCTTAGTAGCACCATGGTGTTGGCCAGGTCCAGGTGAGCGAAGATCTGGTCAATGGGCCTCAGGCTGGAGCGGATGGAAAAATATCAGGAAGACAATGTTCCCAGAAGCCCCTAGGACTGCCTGCACCGTCAGCAGGATGGCCAAGGAGACCTCATCCACGTTCATTCTCTTCATATCTCAGAGGAGCCTGCCAGAGATGATGAAGGGGGGTCGAATACTAAAGGAGAAACAAGTGTGGCCTAATGGCTACAGCTAGAACTTGAGAGTCAGAAGGACCTGGATTCTAATCCCAGCTGGACCATTGGTCTGCTGTGTGATATTGGGCAATCACTTCACTTCTCTGGGCCTCAGTTCCCTCATATGCAAAATGGGAATCAAGACTATGAGCCCCATGTGGGACAAGGACTGTGCCCAACCTGATTAGCCTGTATCTCCTCAACACTTATTACTATGCCTAGTACATAGCAAGTGCTTAACAAATGAAAGAAAAAAAACACTACTTACTTCAACTGTGAGTCCCATGAGAGACAGGAACTGTGTTTGAACTAATTAACTTGTACCTACTCCAGAGCTTAGAACAGTGTCTGACACATAGTAAGTGCTTACAACATACCATAAAAACAAAACAAAGAAAAAACAGCTATGGAAAAAAATCAATCAATCGATCATATTTATTGAGCACTTACTGTGTGCACAGCATTGTACGAAGCCCTTGACTACTGAAGATCTCTCTCCCAGAACCCTCTTCTCCTCGGGCTTGTGTTCTTGTGGTAATGCAGATCTTGAAGCCATAAGGTAGTGACTAGTGAAGGGGTCAGGTCAATATCAATCAATCAATAAGATTGGGCACCTTATTTGGGTCCAGTGCTCCACTGTACTTGGGGAACTACAGGAATCATTCATTCAATCTTATTTATTGAGCACCTAATACGTGCAAAGGACATTGCTCCCACCCCTACTGCCCTCACATTTTTGATAACATTTTTGTTGGAGCGGAAGGGATGGATCCTGGAAACGATGAAGAGGAAAAACTGGAAATATTGAACAGCAGGCTGGATGTGAGAATTAAATGAGTGACGAATCAAAGATAATGACAAAGTTGTTGACTTGGCGAACAGGAGACCTCCAGATTTTTCTCTTATAGGTCTAATGCTTCCGGAAGGTATTATAATCATAATAATTATCACAATTTCTAAGCACTTACTTTGTGCCAAGAACTGTTCTAAGTACTGTGGTAGATTCAAATTAATCAGGTTGAACAGAGTCCCTGTTCTCCATGGGATTCACACTCTTATTCCCCATTTTACAGATGAGGTAACTGCGGCACAGGGAAATGGAGTGCCTTGCCCAAGGTCACAGAGCAGAGTGACGGAGCGGGGAATAGAACCCAGGCCCTTCTGACTCCCAGGCTTGTGCTCTAGCCACTAGGCCATGCTGCTTCCAATCCAACTGCCCTCACACGTAAAAGTACAGGTTGGCCTTTATGGTGGGCAGCCTGGTTGTGCCCTCAGGAATGCATATTTCCTTGTTGGAGTCAGTGGATGGGAGGTACTGGGGGAGACTGGAGAAGTTGGAGGATTGATGGTATTTATTGAGTTTCCTTATTTGTAAAATTTGGATCGAATGCTTATTCTTCCTCAAAGTAGAATGTAAGCCTCATGTGCCATAGGGACTGTTCCCGACCTGATTAGCTTGTATCTACCCCATGCTTAGAGCAGTGTTGTACACATAGTAAGCACTGAAAAACATGCAATAATGATAATGATTGGAATAATACTTATAATAAGAAACACTGTTGCCTAGTGGATAGAGCACAGACCTTTCGGTCAGAAGGTCCTGGGTTCCAATCCTTCCTCTGCCACTTGGCTGTGTGAACTTTGGCAGGTCACTTAACTTCTCTGTCCCTCAGTTACCTCATCTAGAAAATGGGGATAAAGACTGTGAGTCCTATGCGGGACAGGGACTGTGTCCAAACTGATTTACTTCTATCTACCCAGGCACTTAGTACAGTTCATTGCATTTACTAAGCACCTAGGAAATAACTTATAATGATAATGATAATAATAATAATAATAATAATAATAATAAAATAATTTTATGGATTGCAACCTATAACTGTATCCTGGGCAGTTCATTCCTAACTTGGTTCCCATTTAATGGACTCATTCCACTGAAGCAGCGTTTTTCAGAGAATTAGCTTGGCTCAATGGAAAGAGCACGGGATTTGGAGTCAGAGGTCATGAGTTCAAATCCCGGCTCCGCCAACTGTCAGATGTGTGACATTGGGGAAGTCATTTAACTTCTCTGTGCCTCACTTACCTCATCTGTAAAATGGGGATTAAGACTGTGAGCCACCTCTGCGATAACCTGACTACCTTGTAACCTCCCCCAGCGCTTAGAATAGTGCTTTGTACATAGTAAGCGCTTAATAAATTCTATTGTTATTATTATTATCATTATTGATATTCCTGCCTTTCATCTGCAATAGCGACAGCCAATGCACCGACTCCACAGCCGGCAAACTGCAGAGTGAGATTAGAATGGGAAGAGAAGCAACACGGACCTAATGGAAAGAGCTCGGACCTAGGAAGCCGAGGACCTAGGTTCTAATCCCAGTTCTACCACATAGCTGCTATGTGATCTTGGGCAAATCACCTCACTTCTCTTTGCCTCAGTTTCCTCAACTACAAAAATGGGGATTCCATAACTGAATACATTAATCCAAGCATTTATTCTATCCCACCTTGCTTACTGATCGTCCTCCTTGACACCTCTCTCAAATTCAACCCACACAATAGTGATGGTGCTTGTTAAGCACTTACTATGTGTCAAGCACTGCTCTAAGCACTGGGGTAGATGCAAAGTAATCAGTTTGTCCCATGTGGAGCTCACAGTGATAATCCCCATTTTACTGACGAGGGAATTGAGGCCCAGAAAAGTTTAGTGACTTGCCCAAGGTCACACAGTAGACAAGTGGTGGATCCGGGATCACAACCCACGACCTCTGACTCCCAACCCCTGGCTCTTTCCACTAAGCCTCGCTGCTTCTCACATATTCAGTCCATCACTAGATTCTCAGTTCCAACTTCAAAAACATCGCTAAATTCTGACCTTTCTTCACTGTCCAAACTGCTACCACGTTACTCCAAGCGCATATTCTGTCCCGCCTTGATTAATGTATCAGCTTCCTTGCAGATCCCCCTGTCTCCTGTCTCTCCCCTCTCCAATTCAAACGTCACTCTGTTGCTCTGATCAGTTTTCTACAAAAACATTCAAACCATGTTTCCCCTCTCCTCAAGAACCTCCAGTGGTTGCCCATCCACCTCCATATCCACAGAACCTCCTTACCATGATCTTTAAAGCAATCACCTTACCCCATCCTACCTCACCTTACTACTCTCTTTCTGCAGCCCAGCCATCACACTCCACGCCTCTGATGCTAACCTTACCACTGTATCTCAATCTCCTCTATTTTGCCACCAGCCTATCAATTCCTTCCTTAACTTTGCTCCTCTAGTCTGTAATCTCACTGTGGGCAGGGAACATGGCTACCATTTCTGTTGTATTGTACTCTCCCAAGAGCTTAGTGCAGCTCTCTGCACAAAGTATGTGCTCAATGAATTCCACTGATTGACTGATCTGTCAGCCAGTAGCTATTTAGGAAAGCAGCATGGCATAGTGCCCAGAGCATGCCTGGGCATCAGAAAGTCATGGGTTCTATCTCCGGCCCTGCCACCTGTCTGCTCTGTGATCTTGGGCAAGGCACTTTACTTCTCCTGGTCTCAGCTACTCCATCTGTAAAGTGATGATGGAGACTGTGAGCCCCAGCTGGGACAGGGAGTGTGTCCAACCCGATTTGCTTGTATCTACCCCTGTGCTTAGTACAGTTCCCGGCACATAGTTTTTAACAAATGCCATAATTATCAATAGTCATTGTTATTATCATTATACCTTCTATAGCTTTTCCTTCTGTTCCTTTCCCTGACAGCATTGCCTCCAAAGGTCACTTTTGGCATCAAAAGACACCAGACCGCACCAACAGCCTCTTCCATCAAGATTGTTGTTTTGTCCTCTCCCAAGTGCTTAGTACAGCTCATTACACAGAACGTCCTCAATCAAAATTATAGATTGATCGACTGACCCAAACAGATGATTTCATATTCTCCTTGCAGCCTTCCATAATGGAGATATAGGGAAGGCCCGGATTCACTTATCTCATATTCCATGGGGTTTTCCTCCTCTGTGCCCTGTCCCGTTGCCTTGTGACAATTCATCACCCTTTTTTTCTATGGTATTTGTTAGGCACATCCTTGGTGCCAGGTACTGAAAAAAGCACAAACTAATCAGGTTGGACACAGTCCCTGTCCCACATGGAGTGCACAGTCTTCATCTCCATTTCACAGATAAGGTAACAGAGGTCCAGAAAATCCAAGTGACTCCCCCAGGGTCACACGGCAGACAGGTGGGAGATCCTGGATCAGAGCACAGGTCCTCTTACTCCCTGGCCCGAGTTCCTTTCACCAGAACCAGAACCTTCCGTGCATTCTCCTGTCCTTCCTGTTACAGATACTTCAACAAACACTACCCTGATGTTTTCCATGGAGATCAACAAGGACCCCACCCAGTTACCCAATATTTCTCTGGATTTCCACCTTTTCAACGTCCACTTCCAGGGGTCGATCGTGGCCAGATTTACCATCACTCTGCTTTCAAGAAGAGACGAAGTGGTTCCCAACTATAGCAGTGATCCGGACTGGTGGGACAAATTGCTGGCTGTCATAGGAGAGATGTCATCAGTGATGTCCATGATCGACTCCTGGATGCTGGGTCTCCATAGGCTACCCCAGGTAAGCAGTCACGATGACTAGGGGCAGAACAGCGTTAAGATGTTGTTTTCGTTGTCATTTTATGATATTTGTTAAGGCTTACCTTTGTGCCAGCCACTGCACCAAGTGCTGTGCTCTGAACATATCCTGGCAGGCAAATGCTTCGAAGGAGCCGAAATCAATGAAATGGACTTACATCTTTGCCCGGAAGGAAAAAGACAGGCCCCATGTAGACTGTAAGCCGCCTGTGAGCAGGGAGCCTGTCTATTCATTCATTCATTCAGCTGTATTTATTAAGTACTTACTGTGTGCAGGTCACTGTACTAAGCGCTTGGGAAAGTGCAATAGAGCAATAAAGAATGAAAATCCGTGCCCACTACGAGCTCACATTGTAGAGGTGGGTAGACGGACATCAATACAAATAAACGGACATCAATATAAATAAATAAAATTACATCTATATACATGAATCCTCATACCCCCGGCCTTACCCCCTTCCCCTCCCCACAGTACCTGCATATATGTATATATGCTTGTACATATTTATTACTCTAATTATTTATTTATTTTACTTGTACATATTTATTCTATTTATTTTATTTGGTTTATTTGTTTTGTTTTGTTGTCTGTCTCCCCTTCTAGGCAGTGAGCCCGCTGTTGGGTAGGGACCGTCTCTATATGTTGCCAACTTGTACTTCCCAAGCGCTTAGTATAGTGCTCTGCACACAGTAAGCGCTCAATAAATACTATTGAATGAATGAATGATAAGTGCTGTGGGGTGGGGAGAGGGGGAACAAGCAAAGGAGTGATGTAGAAGGGAGTGGGAGCTGAGGAAAAGTGGGGCTTAATCTGGGTGCCTTCAGTAAGGCTTTGAAGGAAAGAAGAGGAATTGTCTGGCCAATTTGAGGAAGGAGGACAGTCCAGGCCAGAGGTAAGATGTGAGCCAGGGGTCGGCAGTGAGACCGGCGAGATAAGGGCACAGTGAGAAGGTTAGCACCGCAGAAGCAAAGTGTTCGGGTTGGGTTGTAGAAAGAGAGAAGCGAGGGGAGGTCGGAGCGGTCTGATTTTAGCGATGTTGCGAAGGTGAGACCGACAGGAACTGGTGATGGATTGGATATATGGGTTGAATGAGAGAGCAGAATCAAGGATTACACCCGGGTTACAGGCTTGTGAAAGGGGGAGGATGGTGGTGCCGTCTACAGTGACAGGAAAGTCGGGGAGAAGACAAGGTTTGGATGGAAAGATAAGGAGCTCTGTTTTGGACATGTTAACTTTGAGGTAATGGGAGGACATCCAAGTAGAGATGCCTTGAAGGGAGGAGGAGATGCGAGTTTGAAGAGAGGGAGAGGAGATGCAGATTTGTGTACCACCTGCATAAAGATAGCGGTTGAAGTTGTGGGGGCGAAGGAATTCTCCAAGAGAATGAGCGTAGATGGAGAAATGAAGGGGAATGAGAACTGACTCTTGCGGGACACAGCATCACCATCCTCCCCATCTCACAAGCCTGTAACTTTGGCGTTATCCTTGACTCCAGTCCCTCATTGAACCCACATACTCAATCTGTCACAAAATCTTGTCGGTCTCACCTTCACAAAATTGCTAAAATCTGCCCTATCCTCTCCATCCCAACCACAACCACGTCAATACAACCACTAATCCTATTCCACCTGGGTTATTCCATCAGCCTCCTCCCTGACCTCCCAACTTCCTGCTTCTCCCCACTCCAAGCCATACTTCACTCTGCTGCCTGGATCATCATTCTACAGACATGTTCAGGATATGTCAGTACCCCCCTCCAAAATCTCCAGTGGTTGACTATCTGTATCAAATAAAAATTCCTCCCCATTGGCTTTAAGGCAGTCCATCACTTCACTCCCTCCTTGTTTCTCTCCTTCTACCTCCCAGCCCTCACACTTTGCTCCTCTGGTGCTAGCCTTCTCACTGTGCCCCGACCTTGCCTTTCTCGCTGCCGATGCTTAGCCATTCATTCATTCATGTATTCAATAGTATTTATTGAGCGATTACTGTGTGCAGAGCAATGTACTAAGCGCTTGGGAACTACAAGTTGGCAACATATACGGAAGGTCCCTACCCAACAACGGGCTCACGGTCTAAAAGAGGGAGACAGACAATAAAACAAAGCATATTAACAAAATAAAATAAATAGAATAAATATGTACAAGTAAAATAAATAAATTAATAGATTAATAAATACGTACAAATATATATATATATATTTGTGTATATATATATGTATATATGTATATATATATATGTATATCTATATATACATACAGGTACTGTGGGGAGGTGAAGAAGGTAAGGCAGGGGGATCGGGAGGGGGAGGAGCGGGAGAGGAAGGAAGGGTCTCAGTCTGGGAAGGCCTCCTGGAGGAGATGAGCTCTCAGGGGGGCTTTGAAGGGGGGAAGATAGCTAGCTTGGCAGATGTGCAGAGGGAGGACATTCCAGGCCAGGGGGAGGACGTGGGCAGCGGGTAGATAGCGGGACAGGTGAGAATGAGGCCTAGTGAGGAGGTTAGCGGCAGAGGAGAGGAGAGTGCGGGATGGGCGGTAGAAGGAAAGAGGGGAGGGGAGGTAGGAGGGGGCGAGGTGATGGAGAGCCTTGGCCAACATCCTGCCTCTGGCCTGGAACGCCCTTCCTCCTCAAATCTTCCAGACAATTACTCTCCTCACCTTCAAACCTTACTGAAGGCACATCTCCTCCAAGAGGCCTTCCTAGACTAAGCCCTACTTTTTCTCAACTCCCACTCCCTTCTGCATCATCCTGACTTGCTACCTTTACTCTTCTGCTCTTCCCCCCGCTCCCTGCCCCACAGCATTTCTGTATAAATCTGTAAATTTATTTATTTATTTATTTATTTATTTATTTATACTAATGTCTGCTTATTTGTATTGATGTCTGTCTCCCCCCAGCCTCCCTAGACTGTGAGCTCGTTTTGGGCAGGGATTGCCACTCTTCATAACCGTATTGTATTTTCCCAGTCGCTTCCTGCAGTAGTCTACATACAGTAACTGCTCAATAATTACCATCGAATGATTGAATGAATGGGAAAGTCCTGGAAAGGACAGCATTTGGGTGGGAAGATAAGGAACTCTGTTTTGGACATGTTAAGTCTATCAGCTCTATTGTACTCTCCCAGATAAATAATTATGCACAAAATTCCCAAGATACAAACTAATCAGGTTGTTCAAGGTCCATTTCCCAGGTGGGACTCACTATATTGATCCCCATTTAGCAGATAAGTGAACTGAGGCACAGGTAAATGAATTGCCTTGCCCGAGCTTAATCAGAAGACAAGTGGCAGAACTGTGATCAGAGCCCAGGGCCTCTGACTCCCAGGCCTATGGGCTTTCCACTAGGCCCCCTGTTCCCTTTAGTTGGGAACCCCTTCCTCCCCACATCCGACTACAACTCATCTCACGTTCAAATCCCTCCTAAAATCCTACCTCATCCTAGAAGCCTTCCTCGGTTAATTTACCAGCCCCCTGAGCATTAGCATGCATTTAGCCAACTCTAGCACTCATGATTCTATTGACTAATCAGTAACTATGGTATTTGTTAAGCACTTACTGGGTGCCAGGCACTGTTCTAAGAGCTGGGGTAGATACAAGATAGTTCGGTTGGACACCATCATTTCCCGTATGTGACTCACAGTCTTAATCCCCTTTGTACAGATGAGGTACGTGAGGCCCATAGAAATGTTAAATGACTTGCCCAAAGTCCCACAGCAGACAGGTGGCAGAGATGAGGTTAGAATCCATGACCTCCTGACTTCCAGGTCGGGGCACTATCCACTAAGACATGCTGCTCGAACTCCCGGATATAGATGCACAGAATCATTTATTTGGACCACCTGATTTGTACATTATTTCTCATTCAATTTCCTTTTTACAGTGCAAACTCAAGGACTGTTTTTAATAATTATGAACATCTTCAGCGCTTAGTACTGTTCAGGCGCAGGGGAAGATAGAATATGATCAGGTCAGACCCAATCCCTGTCCCTCATCAGGCTCCCAGTAGAAAAAGGAGGGAGAACGGATATTGGATCTCCATTTTCTGAATGAAAAAGCAAGTGACTTGTCCAAGTTCTCTGAATAAGCAAGTGGCAGATCTGGGATTAGAACTCAAGTTCTCAGGCTCCTAGGCCCATGCTCTTTCTATTAGACCAAATGCTCATGGTTCCCCAGCAAAGGAGTGGCAGAACCGCGATGAGAAATCATGTCCTTGTGACTATCCTTTTGGTAACACTGCTCCTTTTGTGACATCGATCACCTGTGTCCCCCTCTCCCTCCAGCTCCTCTGAACCCTGAAAAACACTTGGTCCCACACCGGCACCAATGAGCAGATCTATTTGATGTCCCTGGCTAGGTCACCAGTAGGTTCGACATCCTGAACTATCAGATTTTACCGAATGTCACCAAAGTCTACATCAAAGTGGGAGAGTTCCTGCCCCTCACCCCAGCTGGCAAAAACTTCAACCTCATTGAGGGGAGGATAATGTGGGATGCCGTATTGTCCGAGGTAAGGAAGGAAGTAGTGGGAGGAGGGGGCCCGAGAGCAGGAGGAGGGTGAGGTGACCTGCATCCTGCAACAAATGGCTTCTGGAGTCTTCTCTGTGGTCATTTCGTCCGTGTTGGCCAAGACAGTTACCATGGTCCTGGCCTTCGGGGCCACCAGAGCGGGGAAAAGCAAGAGGACGTGGTGGAGGCCCAGTGCACCTTGCTTCATCGTCTGTGTCTTCTCCCTGGTCCTATTTGGCACCTGCATGGTCTGGCTGGGGACCTCACCTCCAGCGCTCCCCAATGTGGACGTGGCGTCCGAGGCCGGGGTCATCAAAATTCATTCAATGAGTCATTCAATCGTATTTATTGAGTGCTTACTGTGTGCAGAGCACTGTACTAAGCGTTTGGAAAGTACAATTGAGCAACAAATAGAAACAATCCCTGACCACAGTGGGTTCACGGTCGAAAAGGCGGGAGACAGACATTAAAACAAGTAAACAGGCATCAGTAGCATCATTATACGCGAATATAATTGTAGGTGTGCACAAGTCATTAATAAAAATAAATAGAATTGTAGTTGTAAATATGTACATATATATACCAAGTGCTGTTCGGCGGGGAGGGGTGGTAGAGCAAAGGGAGTGAATCGGGGCGATGGGGAGGGAAGGGGAAGCAGAGTAAAAGGGTGGCTTAGTCTGGGAAGGCCTCCTGGAAGAGGTGAGCTTTCAGCAGGGCTTTGAAAGGGGGAAGTGTGCCATTTTAGCGGATTTGAGGAAGGAGGGCATTCCAGGCCAGAGGAAGGATGTGGGCCAGGGGTCGATATCGCGACAGGCAAGAACAAGGCACAGTGAGAATGCTGGCTCTAAAGGAGTAGAGTGTGCAGGCTGGGCTATAGGAGGAGGGAAGGGAGGTGAAGTAGGAGGGGGAAAGGTGATGGAGAGCTTTGAAGCCAATAGTGAGGAAACCATTGGAGATATTTGAGGAAGGGGATGACATTCATTCATTCAATCTTATTTCTTGAGCGCTTACTGTGTGCAGAGCACTGTACTAAGCGCTTGGCAAGTACAAGATGGCAACATATAGATCCCAACAATGGGCTCACAGTCTAGAAGGGGGAGACAGACAACAAAACAAAGCATATTAACAAAACAAAATTAATAGAATAGTAAATATGTACAAGTAAAATAAATGGAGTAATAAATCTGTACAAACATATATACAGGTGCTGTGGGGAGGGAAAGGAAGTAGGGCGGGGGGATGGGGAGGAGGAGAGAAAAAAGGGGGCTCAGTCTGGGAAGGCCTCTTGGAGAAGGTGAGCTCTCAGTAGGGCTTTGAAGGGAGGAAGAGAGCTAGGTTGGCGGATGTGTGGAGGGTGGGCATTCAGGGCCAGGGTTAGGATGTGGGCCAGAGGTCGACAGAGGGACAGGAGAGAACGAGGCACATTGAGGAGCTTAGCGGCAGAGCACCGGAGTCTGTAGGCAGGGCTGAGCCCCCCCCCCTCCATTTTCCTCTCTTCCTCCTCCCCTCATAATCCCTCCCTTCACTCCCTCTGCTTTACCCCCTTACCCTCCCCAGAGCACTTGTGTTTATTTGTACATATTTATTACTGTATTTATTTTATTAATGATGTGTTTATAGCTATAATTCTATTTATTCTGTTGGTATTGACACCTGTCTACTTATTTAGTTTTGTTGTCTGTCTCCCCCTTCTAGACTGTGAGCCCGTTGTTGGGTAGGGACCGACTCCGTATGTTGCCGATTTGTACTTCCCAAGCGCCTAGTACAGTGTTCTGTACATAGTAATTACTCAATAAATGATTGAATGAATGAAAGGGCTCTGCCATCGCCTTCTACGGCATCCTGGGCTACATGGGGCTCCTGGCCCCGGTCTGGCTCATGGCGGCCTTCCTGGTCCAGAAGCTGCCAGACAGCTTCAACAAGGCCAGTTCATGCTGATGTTCACACCAGTCTCAGCCCCACAGTTCCCCTCTCCATTGCCATAATTTATTTTAATGTCTGTCTACTCCTCTAGCCTGGAGGCTGCTTTTGGGCAGGGAGTGTGCCTTCCAACTCTGTTCTGTTGTACTCCAGTGGCTACCAATCTGCGCATCAGGCAGAAACTTCTCACCCGGGGCTTCAAGGCTCTCCATCACCTCGCCCCCTCCTACCTCACCTCCCTTCTCTCCTTCTACAGCCCACCCCACACTCTCTGCTCCTCTGCCGCTAATCTCCAGGTGAGGAGACCTTGACGCCGAGGGTGAGGAGTTTCTGCCTGATGTGCTGATTGATTGGTAGCCACTGGAGAATTTTTGAGGAGGGGAGTAACATGCCCAGAGCGTTTCTGGATTTGGGAATTAAAATGGGGATTAAGACTGTGAGCCCTAGGTGGGACAAGGGCCGGGTCCCGCTTATTACACCTGGGACAGGTGAGAACGAGGGACGGTGAGGAGATTAGCAGCAGAGGAGCGTAGGGTGCGGGCTGGGTTGTAGAAGGAGAGAAGGTAGGTGAGGTAAGAGGGGGCTAGGTGATGGAGAGCCTTGACGCCGAGGGTGAGGAGTTTCTGCCTGATGTGCTGATTGATTGGTAGCCACTGGAGATTTTTGAGGAGGGGAGTAACATGCCCAGAGCGTTTCTGGATTTGGGGATTAAAATGGGGATTAAGACTGTGAGCCCTAGGTGGGACAAGGGCCGGGTCCCGCTGATTACATTATGTGAACCACGGCGCTTAGAACAGTTCCTGACCCAGAATTAGCACTGAATAGATCCCATGACAAAATAAGGCAATCCAGGGCCGGGAAAAATACTGTCCCCTTTGCCCTACAGGTGCCCCCCGGTTTCAGTCTTTCCCAACCTTTCCCTTCTCCCCAACCCAGGGCACCGGGGCCATACTGTGTATCTGCTGGCCTCTCTCCCCGGCAGCCTAGTCTGCCATTTATGGGCTTGTGGGGAGCCCGGGGTTGACGTGGTCCCAGTTCCCACACCGCGTGTCCCCGAGAACACCATTCTACCACCTGGCTGCCTTCCCCGGATGAGGAAATTTCGTCTCAGACCCCTCACTAGAGAAGAAGATTGGAGAAAGGCCATACCCAAGCTCTCAGAGCTTAAAGGAAGTAAGAAAATACGTAAAATAATTTATCACTCTTTTTTTGGGTGGGGAAGTCAGGGGGCAGTTGTTCTGGGAGTGTGGGGTAGCTGAGGTTCCCTGTCAAATAAATCTATGCTCAAGATCTTTTAGACTCTATAGCTCGCTGTGGGCAGGAAATGTGTCTACCGACTCTGTTGTTACTCTCTTAAGCATTGAATACAGTGTTATGTACACAGTAAGCACTCAGTAAATATGATTGATTGATTTTAGTCAAAGAGGAACTTATCACTAAGGCAGAGAGGACAGTTATTATTGGATGATTTCTTAAGTGCTTATTTTGGCTCAAGCGGTGTTTTTAGCACTGGGCAAAATGCGTGTTCATCAGGTCCAGTACAAACCTGTATCACAGTCTAGGTAGGAGGGAAAACAGGCATTGAATCCCCATTTTAAGATGAGGAAACTGAGGCACGGAGAATTGAAGTAACTTGCCCAAGGTCATACAGCAGGCATCTGGCAGAGCAGGGATTAGATCCCGGGTTCTCTGAATCCCAGGTTCCTGCTCTTAAGACTGGGCCAAGCTGCACTTCAGGGTAATCAGATCAGATCAGATTCACTGGCATTTAATGAATGATGAATATGTCCAGTGCCCTGGACTAAGCATTTGAGAAAGTATAATACAGTAATATTGGTCAATTCTGGTTAAGGATCACGTAGGATACCTAATCTGTACTGTATTCCCCGAGGTGCTTAGTACAGTGCTTTGTAATTACTATTAATTGCATCCTTGAAGGATTTAAGCCAATAATGTCCTAGGCTCAGAAGATGTATAGACGAGGACTATTCATTGAGCACTTACCATGCTCAGAGTGCTGTACTGACCTCTTGGGAAAGTGCAATATAACAGAACTAGCAGATATGTTCCCTCCACATAACTGATTTACAGCTCAGAGGGGGAGATAGATTTTAAAATGAATAAATTTCTAATGTCTAATTTAAAGATAGTTACACAAATACTGTGGGGTAGGGGGGTGGAACGGATATTAAACGCTCCAAGTGTAAGATTGCTCTATACAGCAATAACGAGCGTAACTAAGTGGATAATGTCTGGAGATCCGAAGACCAGGGCAGCGCGGACGACGAGGCCCAAGCCGCCCCCTGCCCCGTCGGATGGCGGACCCCCGCCCCCGGGACCGACGGACGCTGCCCACTCCCTCGGGCCGCGCACTCGACCGGTCTTGCCCCCCGGCACCAATAAAGGTGAATAACGATCGCCAGAGAAGCAGCGTGGCTCAGTGGAAAAAGCCCGGGCTTTGGAGTCAGAGGTCATGTGCTCAAATCCCGGCTCTGCCACTTGTCAGCTGTGTGACTTTGGGCAAGTCACTTCACTTCTCCGTGCCTCCGTTCCCTCATCTGCAAAATGGGGATTAAGACTGTGAGCCCCCAGTGGGACAACTTGATCACTTTGTAACCTCCCCAGAGCTTAGAACAGTGTTTTGCACATAGTAAGTGCTTAATAAATGCCATTATTATTATTATTATTATTATTATAAGACCTGTCAGAGTGTAGAACTGGCCTATATCCAGAGAACAAGAGGATCTAAGCTGTAAATGGTTAGGGATAATAATGACAATAGTAATAATAATAGTTATGGTATTTCTTAAGTGCTTACTCAGATGAAAGGTAATTGGATTGGATGCAGTCCATGTCCTCCATTGGGCTCACAGTCTTAATCCCCATTTTACAGATGAGTTAGTTTGTTGAGGCACAGAGAAGTGAAATGACTTGCTCATTGTTAGACGGCAGGCAAGTGGCAGAGCTTGAATTAGAACCTAGGTTCTTCTGACTCTCAGGCCCGTGCTCTGGCCATGAGGCCAGGCTGCGTAGGTCTGACAAGAGCATGTAAGCTTATACTGTTTGAGAATCAGAGGACTTAGAGTGTAGGACTGGCCTCTACACAGATAACGAGAGTGTCCAAGGTGATAATATCAGGGAATCATCGCACGTATCAGGGTCTAGGACTGGTCTCGACGTCAATCTCTAATCTAATCCTTGTTCTGCCCTTTGTCTGCAGTGTGACCTTGGTAGAATTGCTTCACAGCTCTGTGCATCAGTTACCCATTTGTAAAATAGACATTCAATACCTGCTGTTCCTTCCCCTCTTAGACTGTGAGCCCATGAAGGATATGGACCCTGTCCAAGCTGATGAGTTTCCATCTGCCTCAGCACTTGAAAATAATAGTAATAATTATAATCATAATGGCATTTACTAAGCGCTTACTATGCGAAAAGCACTGTTCTAAGCGCTAGGGAGGTTACAAGGTGAACAGATTGTCCCACGGGGGTCTCACAGTCTTAATCCCCATTTTACAGATGAGGTAACTGAGGCACAGAGAAGTTTAGTGACTTGACCAAAGTTACACAGCTGACAATTGGCAGGGCAGGGATGAAGTGCCTGACACACAGTAAGCACTTAACAGATACCTATTAAAAAAGATCATTCTGAATGTAAAACCCTCGGGACAAAAGGTTAGCAGTGAGAATGGGAAGGGAACTGAAAACATGGATCATAGAGGAGGCTTGCTGAGGAAAGTTGAGGAGAGCAATGAGTTCAGGAAGTAGGAACTTTCTCAATCCAGTCTCAGGGAGCTGGTACTGTAGGCCCTAATGGAGAGAGCAGTGTGGTCCGGTGGCTAGAGCAGGGGCCTGGGAGTCAGAGGACCTAGAGTCTAAGCCTGGCTCTGCTACATCTGTTATGTGACCTTGGGCAGTCACTTCAAGGCTCTGTGCCTCAGTTTCCTCATCTGGAAAATGGAGATTCAATGGCTGTTCTCCCTCTTAGTTAAAATGTGAGCCTCATGTGGGACAGTGACTGTGTCTGACCCGATTAACTTGTATCTGCCTTAGGCTCAGAACAGTGATGGACAAATAATAAGTGCTCAAAAAATGTCATGATGATGATGATAACAGGACAACTAAGAAGAAGTGTGGCTTAGTGGACAAAGCATAGGCCTGTGAGTCAGAAAGACCAGGGTTCTAATCCTGCCTCTGCCACTTGTCTGCCATATGGCCTTGGGCAAGTCATTTAATTCCCTGTGCTTCAGTTACCTCATCTGCAAAATAGGGACTGAGGCTGGGAGCCCTATGCAGGACAGGGACTGTGCCTCCCCTGTCCTGATTACCTTGTTTCTACTTCAGTGGTTAGTGGATTGCCTTGCACATAGGGAGCATATACAACCACCATTAACATATCACCATAGCATGGGGTTCTGCAAACAGTAAGGCCTCAATAAATATGATCGACAGACTGACTTCGTGTTCTCCCTCCCCCCTAGACCATGAGTCCCTTGTGCAATAGGGGCCATGTCCATACTGATAAGCTTACATCTGCACCTGCGCTTAAAAAAGTGCCTGGCATATAATAAGCACTTAACAAAAAACCCTTCAAAAAATCACTGGAAATGCAAAACTCTTGGGAAAAAATGGAACTCGTGAGAATGGGTTGGAAATTCAAAAGATGAATTCGTAGATGAGGAGTGCTAAGGAAAGTCGAGTAGAGCAATAAGATAAGGAAGCAGGAGTTTCTCGGTCCGGTTTCAGTACAATGGCATTGCAGGCCCAAAAGGAAAGAAATAATATTAATCATAAGAATAATAGAGAAGCAGCTTGGCCTAATGAATAGAGCATGCGTCACAGACTCAGAGGACCAGGCTGCTAATCCAGGCTCCACCACTCGTCTGCTGTGAGACCTTGGGCAAGACATTTCACTTTTCTGAGCCTCAGTTACCTCATCTGTAAAATGAGCATTGAGAACTGTGAGCCCCAAGACGGGAGGGACTGGGCCCAACCCCATATGCTTGTATCCACCCCAATGCTTAATACCATGCCTGGAACATATTAAGTACATAACAAATAATGATAATGATACCACTATTACTACTACTACTACTAATTTTATGAAATGTAACCCATAACTCTATCCTGGGCAGGTCACTCTCCAAGTGGGTCCCATTCAGTGTAATAATTCCCATCTTTCATCTGGAACAGCTCCAGCCCAATGTCCCACTATGCCTGACTAGGATGTGGAAGTCAAGAAGCTGGGTTTGCTTCCTGAGGAAAACTTCTGGAATGGACACAAGAAAATCAGGTCAGACACAGTCCATGTCCCACATGGAGCTCCCAGTCTGAGAGAGAAGGAGAACAGATATTTCATCCCCATTTTACAGACAAGGAAACTGAGGCCCAGAGAAGTGAATGACGCACTCACGATCACACAGCAGGTAAACGGCAGAGTCAGTCCATCAGAGGAATAACGGAGGAATTAGTCAAACAATGGCATTTATTGACTGCTTACTGGGTGCAGAGCACTGTTGTAAAGAATTGGGAGAGTATAACCCAATAGAGCTGGGAGACAAGTTGGAAAGAGTTGTTTGTCCAGTGATCGTCAGTACCCAGGTGCAGCTTACAAGGTCGTTATTCCTCAGTGACTGTGATCACAGCCTCTCTGGGAGTGGGGTGGGGGTCAGGAGAGAGAGGAGGAAGAGGAGTCTCAGGTCACGTATACTACCAAAAACAAAGATAATGCAGTAACCCTTGCATCAGGCAAAAGCAACCCTATAAGTATCCCCCCTCATCCACTTTCTCCGTCGTCTAGGAGTGAGGACCATCTCCATCCAGGCGCTGCACCCGTGTGTGGAACGTATCCTCAGGGGACTCAGAAAAACTGAATAGCTCTCATCTCAACCGATCAGCCTCTGGATCTGCCTTTCCCTTGCTGAGTAGTTTTCTCTTTGTGTTTTAAGGCTGTGGCCATGAGGCATAATCTTCTGTGGACAATACTATTCTTCCAGCTGTGTGGTGTCCAGTGCAGAATGATCAACCATTTCTGCACTTTGGAGAGAAATTATTCTAGTGGCTACTACCAGGATGGAGATGTGGTTATTGGAGGTCTCTTCTCTCTGGATGTGATTATGAATAATTTAGGTTACTACGAGAACTTCACAGAAGAGTCGTCTGTCTTTGTCACAGAAGATTGGTCTGTCTTTCCCGAGTCCGCAGAGTAAGTGTCTATGTTCCCCGCCATGAGGGATGAGCAGAAGCGGAGAGGGAGAGGGACCAATGGATGTGGAAGAATGGAAGGGCAGCGGGCACAAGTGCTGGGACATAATGACATTAGTGTACTACAGTCAGGGGTCAAGAAGCAGAGCCCTAATGAATTTGTTCAGAAAACTCAAATCAATCAATCAGTGATGTTTATTAAGCAAGTACTGTTTGAGAGAGCATTGTACTAAGAACTTGGAAGAGTGCAATACAACGAAGGTAGCTGGCATATTCCCTGCCTATAAGCACTTCATACTAAGGGCTTAGTTCAGTGCTCTGCACAAAGTAAATGCTCAAAAAATACCGTTGATCAAGTGATAGATTACCCTATGCAGAAAATTGAATTAAGTGCTTGGAGTAAGAGAGTATAAAAGAGTTTGGAGATACATTATCTGCCCAAAAGGAGCTTATAGTCTAGAGGACTCAGAAAGTCCAGAGAATTTTTTTGATTCAGAAAGAGATTTCAAAAATATCAATTCCTTCCTTTTACTTTCTTTGCTCCTCTAGTCTGTAATCTTACTGTGGGCAGGAATATGCCTACCATTTCTGTTGTATTGTACTCTCCCAAGTGCTTAGTGCAGTGATCTGCACTCAGTTCGTGCTCAGTGAATTCCACTGATTCCACTGATAACAAGTCAGTTGTTATTTAGCAAAGCAGCATGGTGTAGTGCCCAGAATACGGGCCTGGGAGTCAGGAATTCATGGGTTCTAACCCCGGCTCCACCATTTGTCTGCTGAGGGATCTTGGGCAAGTCATTTCAGTTCTCCTGGCCTCAGGTACCCCATCTGTAAAATGGAGATGGAGACTGTTAGCCCAAGCTGGGACAGGGAGCGTGTCCAACCCAACTGGCTTGTATCTAGCTCTGTGCTTAGTACAGCTCATGGCACATAGTCAGCTTTTAACAAATACCATAATTATTAATTGTTATTGTTATTACCATTATACACTCTATAACTCTTCTTTCTTTTCCTTTCCCTAATGACATTGCCACCCAAGGTCACTTTTGGCATCAAGCAGACACCAGACCTCACCCATAGCCACTCCCATCAGGACTGTTGTAATGCCATCTCCCAAGAGTTTAGTACAGTGCTCTGCACAAAGAAAGTGCTCAATCAAAATAATTGATTGATCAACTGACCCATGTAGATGATTTTGCAGTCTTCTTGCAACATTCCTTAGCAGAGCTACGGGGAAGGTTTGGACTCACTTCCCACTTCCCTCATTGTGTCTGAGGTTTTTATACTCTCTGCCCTTGTCTCATTGCCATGTGACAATTTAAAACACTCTTATCCCTTACTGGTACTTGTTAACCGCTTCCTGGGTTCCAAGCACTGAAATAAGCACAAGTTAATCAGGTTGGATAAAACCCCTGTTCCACATGGAGTTCATTGTCTCATCCCCATTTCACAGATGAGGTCACTAAGTTTACTGAGGCCCAGAGAAGTGAGGTGACTCACCCAGGGTGACCGGGCAGGTATGTGGTGGATCCGGGATCGGACCCCAGGTCCTCTGACTCCCAGTCCTGAGCTCTTATTGCTACAACCAGACAATTTAATGCCGTCTCCCATCCTTCCATTACAGATACTTCACCAAACACTACCAGCATCTCATAGCCCTGGTGTTTGCTGTGGAGGAGATCAACAAGGACCCCAGCCTGTTACCCAGTATCTCTCTGGGTTTCCATCTCTTCAACATCCACTTCCTGGGGCCAATCACGGCCAAGAGGTCCATGGCTCTGCTCTCGGGGAGAGCCGGGATGGTTACCAACTACAACTGTGAGCTGGAGCAGTGGGACAAAGTGCTGACTGTCATAGGAAGGATGTCAACAGCGGTGTTCATGACCAGCTCCTGGCTGCTGGGACTCCACAAGCTCCCCCAGGGAAGGGGTCCCAGTGGCTAGGGGCAGACCAGTGTTAGCTTGTTGTTGTTGTTGTCATTTTATGGTATTTGTTAAACCCTTAGTTTGTGCCAGCCACTGAATTAAGTGCTCTCCTATGGACATATCCAGACAGGGAATTACTTTGAAGTAACCAAAGTCAGTGAAGTGAACTTACATCTTTGCCCAGAAGGAAAAAGGCTATAAGCCGTCTGTGGGCAGGGAGACTGTCGACTAGTTCTGTTGGACTCTTCCACATACAAACTATGCATACGGTTCCCAAGATACAAACTAACCGCGTTGGACACTGTTCATGCCCCACATGGGGCATGCCGTCTTGATCCCCATTTGACAGATGAGGGAACTGAGGCATGGGGAGGTGAACTGACTTGTCCGAGGTCACACAGCAGGCAAGTGGCATAGCTGGGATCAGAATCCAGAGCCTCTGCCTGCCAGGCCCGTGTGCTTTCCACTAGACCTGGCTGGGCCTTTCAGTTGGGACTTCTTCCCTCCCCACAACCATCTTACAGCTCTTCGCATATTCAAATCCCTCCTAAAATCCTACCTCATCCAAGAAGCCTTCCTTGGTTGATTTGCCAGCCCCCTGAGTGTTGTCACACATCTATCCAACTCTGGCACTCATGAATCTATTTAATAATTAGTAATTATGGTATTTGTTAAGCCTTTACTAGGTGCCATTCACTGTTTTAAGCACCGGGGTAGATACAAGATAATCAGGTTGGACACAATCCCTGTCTGATATATGGCTCACAGTCTTAATCCCCATTTTACAGATGAGATATCTGAGGCACAGAAAAGTTATATGACTTGCCCACGGTCACATGGCAGATGGGCAGCGGAGATTATATTAGAACCCATGGCTTCTGAACTCCCAAGCCTGGGTTCTATCTGCTAGGTCATGTTATTCAAACTAACAGATATCGATGCACAGAACAATTTATTTGGAACACCTGCCCTGTAAATGTTTTACAGGTCACTTTCCCTTCAGCAGTGTAACAGCTGGGAACTTGTAACTTTTTAAAATAATTATCGTACTTGTTAAGGGCATTCTATGTGTCAAGCACTGTTGAAGCCCGGGGGAAGATACAAGATGATCGAATACAAACCTCAATAGGCTCTCTGTTGAAAAGAGGGAGAAGAGGTATTGGACCCCCATTTTTCAAATGACAAAGTGAAGCAACTTGCCCAAGATCTGTGATCAGGAAAGTGGAAGAGCTGTGATTCTTTGGCTCCTAGGCCCATGTCCTTTCCACTAGACTACACTGCTCATCAGCTTCTCTGTGGTATTCTATACTTTGCAAGTACCTAATACAGTGCATCACACCAAGGGAAGTAGAGCTGAACTAGTAGAAAAAGAAAAAGGCAGGCTCCCTGTAGACTGTAAGCCCCCTGTGGGCAGGAAGCCTGTCTGCCACTTCTGTTGTAGCCCTGCAAGCATGTAGTACAGGTTTCTACACCTAGTAAGCGCTCAGTAAATCCCATGATAGATCGATCTGAAAAAACGGAGTGATGATGGCTGCCTGTCTGTATGTCCACTCCAGAGTGTCCTCTTCCCTCCACTCTGTCTGCCATGTAGATCTGCTACGGTCCAGAGGACCCCACTCTCAGAGATAAGGCCCGGGTCCCATCTCTCTATCAGATCTCTGCGCTTTCTCCAGATCTGCCCTCGGGGATGATCCGTCTCATGAAACACTTAAGCTGGGTCTGGATCGGCATACTGGTCACCGATGACATTAGAGGGGAGAGGTTTAGTAAGGTTCTAATGGAGGATATGGCCAAGAATGGCATCTGTGTGGCTTATGTTAAAAGAGTCAATTACTACTTCAGCAAAGGTGTATTCACTTTGGAGTATAACCACAGAGAAATGATCACATCTTCGGTGAATGTCGTCGCTGCCTATGGGGATACATTCTCTTTACTGGCAGTTGTATATGGTATAGACCACCACCCCATTCGTGGGAAAGTCTGGGTCACCACATCCAATTGGGATTTGACAACAAACACGTATATGAGAAATAACATCTTTTACCAAGGCTCCTTGTTATTTTCACTCCATAGGAAGGAGATTCCGGGCTTTGGGGATTTCGAACGGATCCTGAACCCTCGCAATTATCCACTGGACGCATTTCTACTGATGTTCTGGTAGTGGGCCGTAGATTTTCAAGATCTGGATAGTTTTGATTCCCTGAGAATATGTCATTTAAATGATACGTTGGAAAGCAGGACTTTTGAGACTTGAACTTATGGGACATGAACCTGTCTGCCCAGGGTTACAGTGAGTACAGTGCTGTGTATGCCATAGCTCATGCGTTCCACCAACAGATCTCAGCTGCGAAGGACATGGAGACTTCGGAAGATAGTCCAAGTCGAGTTCCTCGTCCATGGCAGGTAATTCTCCCCTCCCTCCCTAGCTGAAGCCCAGACTAAAGAGGCTCTTGTCCACCTGTGACCCCTGGCAAGAAGAGCCCAGTTATCGTTTTCCTGGGTATCCTCTGAGAGGGTTGGGACAGGTATGGCCATCTCAGGGTCAGAGGATCATTCATCTTTTTGTGTTAAATAATATTTTTTAAACACTTACCATGTTCCAATCACAGGTCTAAGTGCTGGGGAACATACAAACTAATACTGTTGGGCTCAATTCCATATCCCTCCTGGGGCTCCCAGTTTTAATTCCCCTTGGGCAGATGAGGGAACTGAGGGCCAGAGAAGTGAAGTGACTTGGCTGATCGTCCAACAGAGGAGTGGCAGAACCTGGATGAGAAATCAGGTCATTGCACTCCCAGGCCCGGGCTCTATCCAGTAGGGAACACTGCTTCTTCAGAGGCTTCAAGCACCAATGACCCCCTCTCCCTCCAGCTTCACTCATCCCTGTAGAACACTCGGTCCTACACCGGCACAGGTGAGCAGATTCATTTGAATGACCCCGGCTGGGTGACCACTAGGTTCGACATCCTGAACTATCAGATTTTAGAGAATGGCACCAAAGGTTACGTCCAAGTGGGAGTGCTTCTGCCTCTGGCCCCAGCTGGCCAAAATTTCACCATCAGTGAGGAGAGGATAATGTGGTTTTCTGAGGTAATGAAGGAAGAAGGGGGAGAAGGAGGAGCGAGAGCAGGAGGGTGGGATGACCTGCAACCCAGATAAGCAGCTTTTGGAGCCATCTTCTCCGTGGCTATTTCCACTATGCTGTGGAGATTGTCACCGTGGTCTTCGCCTTCAGTGTCAGCGGACCAGGGAGCAGAATGAGGATATGGCCGGACCCAGGGCGCCTTGCTCCGTCGTCTGCATCTGCCCCTTGGTCCAAGTGACCATCTGCACTTAGCCGACGTGGACGTGGCTTTCGAGGCTGGGGCCATCGTTGTCCAGTTCAATAAGGGCTCTACCGGCTTCTTCTGCTACATCCTAGGCTACATGGTGCTCCAGGCCCCGGTCACCCTAAAGGTGGACTTCCTGGCCAGAAGCTGGTAGACAGCTTCAACAAGCCCAGTTCATGTTGGTGTTCACCCCACCTTCATTCCCACAGCCCTCCTGTCCATATCTGTAATTTATTTCAATGTCTGTCTCCCCTTCTGGTCTGGAAGCTTCCTGTGGTCAGGGAGCCTGGCTTCCAACTCTGTTTTATTGTACTCTTCCAAGTGTTTAATATGGTGCTCTGCAGACAGTTAGTGCTCAGTCAATACCTTTGATTGGTGGGTTAATTAAGGAGGAGTTATTGGGCGAGAGCTGAGATTTTGATCTGGGACCAGAAGCTGGTAGGGCTAGAGATATGGATGAAATGAAATGAGGAAACTCCTTATCACAGGCTTTAAAGCACTCAGTCAGCTCATCCCCTCCTATCTTACCTCACTGATCTCCTACTGCAGTCCAGCCCTCATACTTGGCTCCTGTAGCGTAGGCTTAATCTCTGTGCCCCAGGATCATTTTTCTTGCCACCCACCGCTATCCCCTGTCCTCCCTTGGCCCTCTGGCCCTTTACATATGACCACACCATCACTCTCCCCACCTTCAAAGTATTTTTAAGGTCACATTTCCTCCTAGAAGCCTTCCCTGATTAAGCCCTCCTTCCCCAGCATCCTCTTCTTTTGGTTTCATCTATGTACTTGGATCTGTGCCCTGTGGACATTTGACATTCAACCCAAAGCACATTTATACATAGCTCTGCAGTCCGGATGAGAAATTTATTTTTAATATAAATTCCTGTCTCCCCCTCTAGATTGTAAAATAGTTGTGTGCCAGGAATGTTTCCACCAATTCTGCTGCAGTGTACTCTCTGAAGCGCATACTGGGCAAGTAATATGTCTATTGTTATATTGTACTCTCCCATGTGCATTGGATAATGCTTTACACACCCAGTAAGTGCTAAATGAATACGAATAAATGAAAGAATGCCATTGATCAGTCAGTCAGTTGTAGTTTCTGAGAGATTACTGTATGCAGAGCACTGTATCAAGTGCTTGGGAGAGTGCAATATAACAATATGATAGACATGCCGAACTTACAGCAGAGAGGGGGACACAGAAGTTAATATAAATAAATGAATGGCAGATGTATACATGAATGCCGTGGGTCTGTGAGCGGGGATGAATCCAGGGAGCACTGCCTGTTTCCCTCTTCCTCTTCTCTCACAGACCTCCCGCTCCATGTGTAGCAAACCCTGCCAGCCGTGATTCAGGAGAACAGCTCGGGAAGGGAAAGCCGCCTTCTGCTATGACTGTGTGCCGTGTGTCGAGGGAGAGATCAGCAATCAGACCGGTAGGTGCCCGTTGAGAATCGTGCTTCCTGCTCAGACAGCTGTGGGCCGGGCAGGACATACTGGGAGAACATTCGAGAGCATGAAATAATAACGATAATAACAACAATGATTATGATATGTGTTAGGCATTTACTAGGTGTCCGGAGAAGATGTGTGACTTAGTGGATAGAGCACGGGCCTGCGAGTCAGGAGGATTTGTGTTCCAATCCCAGCTCCTCCATCTTTCTGCTGTGTGACCTCAGGCAGGTCCCTCTTCCTCTCTGGGCCTCAATTCCATCATCTCTAAAATGGGGGTTAAATTGTGAGGCCTAGGTTGGACAGAGACCTTATCCCAAAACTTGTATTTACCCCAGTGCTTGGTACAGTGCCTGGCACATAGTAAGCACGGAACAAATACCAGACAGAAGAAGAAGAAAAAAAACACTGTTCTAGGTTTAGGGTAAACATGGTGGACACAGTCTCTGCCTCATGTGGTACTCACAGTCTAAGTAGGAAGGAGAACAGGAATGAAATCCCCAATTTACAGTTGAGGAAACTGAGGCCCAGAGAAGTAGAGTGACTTGCCCCAGATTATAAAGCAGAAAAGTGTCAGAGCAAGGACTTCAACCCAGGGCCTCTGATTCGCAGGAGTGTAGTTCTTCCTGTACACCACACTGTAAGAAACCTGCAGCAGGCCTGAGGCCTAATGAAAGGAGCCCCGGACCTGGGAGTCAGAGAACCAGGGTTCAAATCCAGTCTCCACCACCTGTCTGCTGTGTGACCTTGGACAAGTCATTTCACTTCTCTGTACCTCAGTACCTTCACCTGCAAAACGGGGATTCAATCGCTGTTCTCCCTCCTACTTAGGCTGTGAGCCCCATTTGGAACCTAATGATGTGGTATCTACTCCAGCACATACTACACCTTTTGACACATAGTAAGTGCTTAATATTAACAAATGCCACAATAATTCTGGTATGAGTCAGTCTTGGACATAAGCACCAGGATGCTTGAAAGATTATTATTACTATAGTTTCTGTTAAGTGTCTACTATGTGCCAGGCCCTATACTAGCTGCTAGGGTAGACGAAAGATAAGAAGGTTGCAGACAGATCCTGTTACAAATGGGGCTCAGTATTTTAATTCTCATTTTGCAGATGAGGTAAATGAGGCAAAAAGAAGTAAACTGACTTGCCAAAATTCTTCCAGAGAAAAGTTGGCGGGGTCAAGAGTAGAAAGAAGATTCTCACTGGTGGTCCAGGTTCCAGAAGGGTGATTTTCCTTGGGATGACAAGGAGTTCCGATTGCACTTTGTTGGGAGTGCTTTATTTTGTGCTACTCTTGCGTTCTACTTTTTCTTCAAGATCTCGGGGAGAGAGATCACTTGAAAGGACTTTGTCAGTAACTACCTCTCCAAAGGAGTGGTGGACAGGTAAGAAGTAGTCAACAAGCACTTTGTCCGAGTCTCTTTTACACCAGGAAAATCTCCTGTTAATGGGCAATACGTCTGGTTTAATATTGGTAGCGTGGATACCTTCGAACGTAACCTGGAAACTTTGCAGCTGGAATTAGGCATTGAAGGAGAGAATCGGTTACCTGTGGTCTACATTGCTGAAAGGGATGGCCCAGCCCGCACCCTCCACTCCTCTGCCGCTAATCTCCTCAGGGTGCCTCGTTCTCGCCTATCCCACCGTCGACCCCCGGCCCACGTTATTCCCCTGGCCTGGAATGCCCTCCCTCCGCACATCCACAAAGCTAGCTCTCTTTCTCCCTTCAAAGCCCTATTGAGAAATCACCTCCTCCAGGAGGCCTTCCCAGACTGAGACTGAACTCCTTAGCTTCCCTCCCAAACCCTGCTCTCTCCCTGACTTTCCTATCACTGTTGATGTCACTACCATCCTTTCCATCTCACAAGCCCGCAACGTTGGTGTCATGTTCAACTCTGCTCTCTCCTTCACCCCTCACATCCAAGCCATCACCAAAACCTGCCGGTCTCAGCTCTGCAACATTGCCAAGATCCGCTCTTTCCTCTCCATCCAAACCGCTACTCTGCTCATTCAAGCTCTCATCCTATCCCGTCTGGACTACTGTACCAGCCTCCTCTCCGATCTCCCATCCTCCTGTCTCTCCCCATTTCAATCCATACTTTACGTCACCACCCGGATTGTCTTTGTCCAGAAATGCTCTGGGCATGTTACTCCCCTCCTCAAAAATCTCCAGTGGCTACCAATCAACCTACGCATCAGGCAGAAACTCCTCACCCTCGGCTTCAAGGCCTTCCATCACCTCGCCCCCTCCTACCTCACCTCCCTTCTCTCATTCTACAGCCCAGCCCATACCCTCCGCTCCTCTGCCGCTAACCTCCTCACCGTGCCTCATTTTCGCCTGTCCCGCCGTCGACCCCCGGGCCACATCATCCTCCTGGCCTGGAATGCCCTCCCTCCCCACGTCCGCCAAGCTAGCTCTCTTCCTCCCTTCAAGGCCCTACTGAGAGCTTACCTCCTCGAGGAGGCCTTCCCAGACTGAGTCCCCTCCTTTCTCTCCCCCCCCCACCTCCATCCCCTTGGCCTTACCTCCTTCCCTTCCTCAAAGCACCTGTATATATGTATACATGTTTGAACGTATTTATTACACTATTTATTTATTTTACTTGTACATATCTATTCTATTTATTTTATTTTGTTAAGATGTCTTGTTTTGTTCTCTGTCTCCCCCTTCTCAACTGTGAGCCCATTGTTGGGTAGGGACCGTCTCTATATGTTGCCAACTTTTACTTCCCAAGCGCTTAGTACAGTGCTCTGCACACAGTAAGCGCTCAATAAATACGATTGATTGATTGAGCCCCCTCCTTCCTCTCCCCATCCCTCCTGCCTTACCTCCTTCCCCTCCCCACAGCACCTGTATATATGTATATATGTTTGTACATATTTATTACTCTATTTATTTATTTTACTTGTACATGGTCTATTCATTTTATTTTCTTAATATGTTTTGTTTTGTTGTCTGTCTCCCCCTTCTAGACTGTGAGCCCACTGGTGGGTAGGGACCGTCTCTATATGTTGCCAACTTGTACTTCCCAAGCGCTTAGTACAGTGCTCTGCACGCAGTAAGGGCTCAATAAATACGATTGAATGAATGAGCCCAGGTACTTCTGACTCCCAGGCCCCTGCTTCATCCACTAGGCCAGGCAGAGGTGGGGGGCTTGGGACACTTGAGAAGCAGCGTGCCTTAGTAGAAAGAGCACGGGCTTAGGAATCAGAGGTTGTGGGTTCTAATCCTGGCTCTACCACTTGTCAGCTGTTTGACTTTGGACACGTCACTTAACTTCTCTGTGCTTCAGTTCCCTCATCTGAAAAATGGGGATTAGGACTGTGAGCCCAACCTGGGACAACCTAATTACCTTGCATCTACCCCAGTGCTTAGAACAGTGCTTGGCACATAGTAAGCACTTAACAAAAACATTATTATTATTATTATTATTATTATTATTATTATTACTTGGAATCCCCAGCCTCCTCCTCACCCTATTGTCTTGTTGGGGTTCATTCATTCATTCATTCAGTCATTCACTCCATAGTATTTGTTGAGCATTTACTGCGTGCAGAACTCTAAACTAAGAGTTTGGGAGAGCATAATACAGCAATAAACAGACACATTCCCTGGGTTCGACTCTGCCTGGTCCACAGCCTTCGCAATCTGGGAGGCGTCCTTTATGGCCCTGTCAATCAATCAATCTATGCTATTAATTGAGCACCTACTGTGTGAGGAGCACTATATTGAACGCTTGGAAGAATTCAATACAGCAGAGTCGGTATACATCCCTATCCACAATCATTCGATCAACGGTACTAATGGAGTGCTTACTCTGCGCAGAGCACTTAACTGAGTGCTTGGGAGAGTACAATACAATGGTTGGTAGGCACGTACCCTGCCCAAAAGGATCTCACCTTAAAGGGGGAGGCAGACATTAAAATAAATTATTGATAGGGACAGTAGGGCTGTGGGATTAAGCGGGGTGGAGGTCAACACGTGGGAGAAATCCAAATATAAGGGCGACTGGGCAGAGTGAACCAAAATCATATTCCTATTGATCTATGGTATTTACTGAGTGATTACTCTGGGCAGAGCAATGTCCCAAGCACTTGGGAGAGTACTATACAATGGAATCATTAGACACGTTCCAGTCTTTCAGAAGCAGGTCGTCCATGCACCTGATTCTTCGGATTGCTCTTCCCTGCATTCTTTTACACCTGTATCATCAACTTCCCTCACACAGGGACCGGAATTTCATGCCTTGACCCAAAGGAGGTGTAAAATCCGTTTATTCCTTTCAGATGTGGATCAATGCATCAAATGCCCCCAAGATGAATTTCCAAATCCTCAAAAAGATCAGTGTGTCCCAAAAGCTGTGGTCTTCCTTTCTTTCAAGGAGACCTTGGGAATGGTTCTGGCGTCCTCAGCCCTCTTTTTCTCTAACATCACCACCCTGGTTTCGGGAGTCTTCATCCATCACCGGGACACCCCCGTAGTGAAAGCTAACAACTGTGGTCTAAGTTACACCCTCCTCACGGCCCTCCTGCTCTGCTTTCTGTCCTCCTTGACCTTCGTCTGCCGTCCCGGCCTGGCCACCTGTCTCCTGTGGCAGACGGCCTTCGGAGCCACATTCTCAGTGGCCATTTCCACCGTGTTGGCCAAGATGGTGACCGTGGTCCTGGCCTTCAGTGCTCCGGGGCCAGGGAGCAGAATGAGGATGTGACTGGGGCCCAGGGCGCCTTCCTCCACCGTTCATTCCTTCATTCATTAATTCAATCGTATTTATTGAGCGCTTACTCTGTGCAGAGCACTGCATTAAGCGCTTGGGAAGTACAAGTTGGCAACATATAGAGACGATCCCTACCCAACAGCGGGCTCACAGTCTAGAAGGGGGAGACAGACAACCAAACCAAACTTATTAACAAAATAAAATAAATAGAATAAATATGTACAAATAAAATAAATAAATAAATAGAGTAATAAGTACGTACAAACTTATACAGGTGCTGTGGGGAGGGGAAGGAGGTAAGGAGGGGGGGGATGGGGAGGGGAGAAGGGGAGAGGAAGGAAGGGGCTTAGTCTGGGAAGGAGGGGGCTCAGTCTGGGAGGGGGCTCAGTCTGCATCTCCCCATCGTCTGCATCTGCTCCCGCGTCTAAGTGGGCATCTGCACGGTCTGGCTGGGGACCTTCCCCGCATTCTCAGATGTGGACATGGCATTGGAGGCCGGAGTCATTGTCGTCCAGTGCAAGAAGGGCTCCATCATTGCCTTCTACTGTGTCCTGGGCTACATGGGGCTACTGGCTCTGGTCAGTCTCACTGTGGCCTTGCTGGCCAGAAGATTGCTGGACAGCTTCAACGAGGCCAGGTTCATCACGTTTAGCATGCTGGTGTTTTGTAGCGTCTGAGTCTCTTTCCTGCCCACCTAGCTGAGCACCAAGGGTAAGGCCATGGTGGCCGTGGAGCTATTCTCCATCCTGGCCTCCGGTGCCAGGTTCCTTGGCTGCATCTTTGGGCCCAAGGTCTATATTATCCTGATGAGGCCGGCCAGGAACACCAGAGGGCGGCTTCTGGAGCGGAAGGGGAATCCTGGAACGGAGCTCTATTGGCCTAGATCCACTGGGCTAAGTTCAGGTACGTGCGACCTCAAAGGTGAGGGTTCGAATGCAGCCCCTCCCCATCGACACGCGACTCCACAGGTGACAAATAAAAAGCTCCATTTCATTTGAGGTGTTTTCCCACGTTGGTTCCCAAATATTGCACGTTCTTTCCTTCTCTTCAGCCCCCGACCTCTGGTCAGTGGTCGGCGCCAAGGGCCTGAACTCTGACGATTGGAGCGTGAATCTCATTCTCCAGGAGGAGGCCAAGCGTAGTGCCTCCCACAAGCTGAGGGAAAAAGAGGCCGATCCCTTCAGGTCCACCCTGGGTCTCCCAGAAAGCCCTACCTGACTGGGATAGGGTACAGCAAACCTGAACCAGTTCCACTCTGGTCCTAAGAATCCCATCCCTCCAGCTATAACCTCTTCCCCCCTCCCTTGTCCAACCAATCACTCTATCACTTGATTGAGCACTTACGGTGTGCAGAGCACTCTACAAATGCTCCTTATATCCTGCCATATAGTAAGTGCTTAACACATACTATGATTATTATTATCATTACTCTGTAACAGTACAACGGACATATTCCCTGCCTTCAATGAACTAATAGTATAGATGGGGAGGCAGATAATACTTTCAATAAATTATGACTATGTACCTAATCTCTGTATGTCTCTCTTCTTTGCTCCCCTCTGCCCACTACTGCAGCCTGCAGTCCACTCTTCTCCACTTCTTTCCTAGGCTTCCCACTTCCCAGGTTCCCTGTCCTGATCAATCATTCAGTTGTAATGTTTGAGCACTTGCTGTATGCAGACCACTGTACTAAGTGTTTGGGAGAGGCGCTTTCTGCCCCGGTCCTCTCTTTCTCAAACCTCCCAGATGGGAGCCCAGAGGATCAGAGGTGGAGTTCAATAGACACGGGCAGTGGACACTGGGCTCAGAACTCTGGGGCCGGTGCTGGGGTTCTGGCTGTCCCCTCACTCCTCACCTTGGGAGCCCACACAATGTGACCTAATCAGAAGAGATGTGGTCTAGTAGACAGAACACAGGCCTGGGAGCCACTAGTTCCTGGGTTCAAATGCCATCTCCATCATGTGAGCTGGAGCAAGCCACTTCCCTTCTTTGGGTCTCAGTTGCCACGTCCAAAAAATGGGGATTGAGACCGTGAACCCTCGGTGGGACAGGGACCCGATCCCGCTGATTATCTTTTATGAACCCCAGTACTTAGAACTGTTCCTGACCCACAGTAAGCACCGAACAGATCCCATGACAAAATAAAGAGAGCCAGGGCCAGGAGATACACGGTAATAATAATAATAATAATAATAATAATCATAATAGCATTTGTTAAGCTCTTACTATGTGCAAAGCACTGTTCTAAGCGCTGGGGGGATACAAGGTGATCAGGTTGTTCCACGTGGGGCTCACAGTCTTAATCCCCATTTCACAGATGAGGTAACTGAGGCATAGAGAAGTTATGTGACTTTCCCAACGTCACACAGCTGACAAGTGGCAGAGACAGGGTTAGAACCCATGATGACCTCTGGCTCCCAAGCCCGTGCTCCTTCCACTGAGCCACACTGCTTCTCCCTCTGACCCACAGGTTCCCTCTGTCCTCAGCCTCCCCACCTTTCCCAACCCTGGTCACCAGGGCCAGACCGCGTAACTGCCACCGTCTCTTTCCAGCTGACTATTGTGCTGCTTCTGGGCCCATGCAGAGCCCAGGCCTGTCCTGGCCCTAGTTCCCATGCTGTGTGTCCCCGAGACACCCCTTCCAACACCGATTGCCTTCCCCGGGTGAGGATTGTCTGGCTTGGGCCCCCTCACCCAGGAAAAGGGAGATTGGGAGGGGAGAAGGGCCATATGTTGCTGACTTGTATTTCCCAAGCGCTTAGTACAGTGCTCTGCACACAGTAAGCGCTCAATAAATGCGATTGAATGAATGAATGAATACCAAAGCTTTCAGAGCTTAAGAAAAGCAAGAAAATGTCACATTTTTTGAGTCAATTTATCAATTGAGTCACTTTATTGATAAAAAATCAATTCATCCTCTTTTGGGGTGGAGAAATCAGGGAGCAGTTGCCCTGGGAGTGTGGAAAAGGTGAGGTTCCCTGTCAAAGAAATCTACATTAAAAATTTTCTAGACTCTATAACTTGCTGCTTATGGGCAAGGTATGTGTCTACTGAATCTGTTGGACTGTACTCTCCTGAGTGTTGAGGACAATGTTCTGCACACAGTAAGCTCTCAATCAATATAATTGATTGATTTTAGTCAAAGAGGAACTTTGCACTAAGGCAGAGAGAGGACAGTTATTTTTAGATGATTTCTGAAGTGCTTATTTTGGCTTAAGCAGTGTTTTAAGCACTGAGGAATAAGCAAGTTCATCACGTCCAGTACGGTCCTGTATCACAGTCCATGTAAAAGCGAAAACCGTCATTGAATGCACATTTTAAGATGAGGAAACTGAGGCATGGAGAGGTGAAGTGACTTGATCAAAGTTACACAGCAAGCATCTGGAAGAGCAGGGATTAGAACCTGCATCCTCTGCATCTCAGGCTCCTTCTATTTTGACTAGACCATGCTGCCCCTCAGGGCGATCAGATCAGACCAGATTCGGTGGCATTTAATGAGTACTGAGACTATGTCCAGCACACTGAACTAAGCACTTGGGAAAGTATAATACAGTAATAATGGGCAATTTTGGTCAAGGATCACTCTTCACTTGTGGGAAGAGTGCCTTATCTGTGAATTCACCCCCTCTCTCTACCTGAGCAACCCAAAGCAAAGATACAGAACTGCTATACTACAAGGTTGCATAACAGGAACTGCCCTAGTCAGATAGACATCCTGGAAACACGGGATGGGCTAACTTGTACGAGGAGGCTTTATATATAAGAAGCATTGCTGCAATCATTAGTTGCAGGCGTTTAGAACGAGCCCTGCAGAGCCTGCCCTGCTGATTAGGACTCAGACACCCTCCTTCGCTTGCTTGCTGCACTACAGCTATGTTAGTACACCCAATAAAGAGGCAGAACTGATCACTCTGGCTCTGTGTCTGGTCTTTGGCTCATCATCGCCCAATCTAATGTACCCGGATCCTCCTTCTGGTCGGTGACCCCTGCTGACTTGGGGGGCATCTCCCTACAATCACTCGTCATATGTATCACTGCATATGTATATATGTATTTATATATATGTATTTGCCCTTTATATAGTGATATCAGATAGTTATATAGTCACAGTGGCATATATATATATACAATATACCTGGATAGGTAGACAGATGGATAGATGGATAGAAAGGACCAGTGATGCTTACAAAACAGAAAGAAAATAGAATCAACAGCAAGACCTGACATGAAATAAATTAGATGAACCAGATAAATTGCCAAAAATGGGCCTGAGTAGTCTGATAAGTCTCTGTCTCATACAATACAAAACTAATCAATCAATCAATCCCTGGTATGTTTGGAGTGCTTACTCTATGAAGAGAAGGGAGTGGAGGCTGCTGGCCAGTTCTGAACGAGGAGAGGACAGTGTCAGGGAATCCTCAGTCACCGTTTCCAGCAGAAAGATGGGGTAGGTACGTGGTGTTAATGGCTGCCAGTGGTCAAGGAGGATTAGGATGAAGTACAGCCTTTTTGATTAGGTAAGGAGAAAGTCATCGATGACCTGGGAGAGAACGGTTTCTTTCAGTGCAGGGAGAGGGGTAGACACCAGATTGTGGAGAGTGGAGAAAGGAAATGGAGGAAAGGAAGTATAGGCAGCGAGATGAAATAACAGTTTGGATAGGAATCATAAGAGGGAGAGGAGGTGATGGTTAATGGATGTTTTGGGGTTTAAAGGGGTTTTTAGGATAGGAGACTTGAATGAAAGCAATAAACACCATTGATAAATTGTGGGCAGGGAAAGTGACTACCCACTCTGTTGCATTGGACTCTCAAAAGTGCTTAGTAGGGTGCACTACACCCTGTAAGTGCTCAATAAATACCACTGACTGAATGATGTGTAGAACATTCAGAATGATTCTAGGGCACTGGAACCTCAGTGGAAGTAGGTTTCTAGAATAAATAAATAAATAAATAAATAATGATGGTATTTGTTAAGGAATTACAAGATGCAAAGCAATATTCTAAGCGCTGGGTCAGACACTTCTTCAAATGCAAAACCACGAAGTGTCCTCAACCTGTGTGTCCCTTTACCAACAAGCCCTTGTGCTCTCTGGAGAATCTCCAGTAGTGGGGTCAGAGCCTTGTTGCCTAGTGGAAAGAGAACTAGCCTCTCCGTCAGTGAACCTAAGAAAAATAACTGGTGGCATTTGTTAAGCACTTACTAGGTGCCAAGCACTTACTTACTAGTGTACTAAGCACTGGGGTAGATACTAGTTCATCAGATTGGGGACAGTCCCTGTCCCACATGGGTTTCACAGACTAAGGACGGAAAAGAACAGGAATTGAATCCCTATTTTTGCAATGGAAGGAACCACGGCCCAGAGAAGTGAAATAATAATTATAAAAAATAGCATTTGTTAAGTACTTACTATGTGCTAAGCATTGTTCTATGCTCTGGGGGGAATACAAGGTAAACAGGTTGTCCCACATGGGCTCACACTCTTAATTCCCATTTTACAGATGAGGTAACTGAGGGACAGAGAAGTTGTGACTTGCCCAACATCACACAGCTAAGAAGTGGCAGAGCCGAGATTAGAACCCATGACCTCTGACTCCCAAGCTCGGCCTCTTTCCACTGAGCCACGGTGTTTCTCATGACCTGCCCAGGGTGACACAGCAGCTTTGTGGTGGAGCCGGGTTTGGAACTCAGGGTCGTCTGATTCCCAGATCTGTGCTATCTCCATTCAGACACACTGCTTCTCCTCACCTTCTAATCCCGACTCTGTTACTTGCCTTGTGTGCAGTCAGTACGTTGGCTATTGTTATTCCAGATGAACGGTGGAAATGAGTTCACTGAATGGGAACCCCATAATGAATGAACTGGCCAGGGCATATTTATGGATTGTAATCCGTAAAATTTTTTGAGTTATCCTTATTAACATTGTCATTATTAATTTTATATGTTGGGTACTCACTATATGCAGTGCACTGTACTATAAGTGCTTGTGTACGTGCATGCTCAACAGGTTGTACACAGTCCCTGTCCCACATAAGCCTCACAGTCTTAATCTCCATTTTATGGAAGAGATAACTGAGGCACAGAGAAGTTAAGTGACCTGCCTAAGGTCCCCCAGCAGACAAGTGACAGAGCTGGGTTTAGACCTTGGGTCCTTCTCACTCGAGGCCTCTGCTCTTTCGATTAGACAACGTTGCTTCTGGCTGCCACAGCTTGGCAAGGATACATCTGAAACTTGACACCGGTGATGATGTCTGCTAAAGATGATGTTTTCCATTTCCAGTGATTGGCCTTGGGGTTATAGTTTCTCTGTTTCTTAGATAATGGCATTAATTCTATGCCTGGGGATTTCGTGGCTCCTCCTGATTGGAGGAGAATAGAGGTCTGGGTTCAACTACTAGAGAGCATAATTAAACGTTAGCCAAGTCCTATAGCAAAAATCCCTGGTTCTTCCAGTGGGGGTCCCCCTTGTTACTGGCCACGTGGATGCTTACGATTTTTGACCACTCCTCTTGCTTTCTCCCTCAGCTCCCGCTCCTTCCCCTGAGCAGAGCGAGCTTCCAGTCCTAGGAGAATCACTGCGCTCAGGATATGCAGCTGTGTCCACCTGGCTCAGACAATTTTCATTCCCTGTCTCATTCCTTCTGGAAATTCTGGATCAGTAAATATAGGAGCAGGGCATTCTTTGCGATTGTGGGGTTGGGGTGCGTGGTGACAAGTACAACACCAGAGGAATGTTCCAAAATTATTTCCCTTGGCAAGCAAGCCTGATCAGTCCCATGATTCCATAGAGAAGCAATGTTGCCTTGTGGATAGAGGCCGGGCATGAGAGTCAGTGGACCTGGGTTCTCTCCTCAGGCGGGAATACGACCCAAGGGGGCCGAGATCAACGTCGGTTGGGGTTTTACCATTCATTTCATTCATTCAATCGTATTGATTGAGCGCTTGCTGTGTGCAGAGCACTGTACTAAGCGCTTGGGAAGTACAAGTCGGCAACATATAGAGACAGTCCCTACCTAACAGCGGGTTCACAGTTTAGAAGGGGAAGACAGACAGCAAAACAAAACATGTAGACAGGTGTCAAAATCGTCAGAACAAATAGAACTAAACCTATATGCACATCATTAACAAAATGATTAGAATAGTAAATATGTACAAGTAAAATAAATAGAGTAATAAATATATACAAATATATGCAAATGCTGTGGGGAGGGGACGGAGGTAGGGCGGGGGTATGAGGAGGAGGAGAGGAAAAAGGGGGCTCAGTCTGGGAAGGCCTCCTGGAGGAGGTGAGTTCTTAGTAGGGATTTGAAGGGAGGAAGAGAGGTAGCTTGGTGGATGTGTGGAGGGAGGGCATTCCAGGACAGGGGAAGGACGTGGGCAAGGGGTCGATGGCGGGACAGGCAAGAACGAGGCACAGTGAAGAGGTTAGTGGCGGAGGGGTGGAGGGTGCTGGCTGGGCTGTAGAAGGAGAGAAGGGAGGTGAGGTACGAGGGGGCGAGGTGATGGAGAGCCCTGAAGCCGAGAGTGATGAATTTTTGCTTGATTCGTAGGTTGACAGGCAGCCACTGGAGATTTTTGAGAGGGGAGTAATGTGCCCAGAGCGTTTCTGCACAAAGATGATCTGGACAGCAGAGTGAAGTATAGACTGAAGTGGGGAGAGACAGGATGATGGGAGATCAGAGAGGAGGCTGATGCAGTAATCCAGGCAGGATAGGATCAGAGACTGAACCAGCAAGGTAGCGATTTGGATGGAGAGGAAAGGGCAGATCTTGGCAACGTTGTGGAAGGGAGACCTTTAGGTTTTAGTGACGGATTGGATGTGTGGAGTGAAAAGAAAGAGCAGAGTCGAGGATGACACCAAGGTTGCGGGCTTGTGAGATGGGAAGGATGGTAGTGCCGTCTACAGTGACAGGAAAGTCGGGGAGAGGGCAGGGTTTGGGAGGGAAGATAAGGAGTTCAGTCTTGGACATATTGAGTTTTAGATAGCGGGCAGACAATCAGATGGAGATGTCCTGAAGACAGAAGGAGACACGAGCCTAGAAGGAGGAAGAGAGAGCAGGGGCAGAGATGCACATTTGGGTGTCATCAGCATAGAGATGATAGTTGAATCCTTGGGAGTGACTGAGTTCACCAAGGGAGTAAGTGTAGATACAGAGCAGAAGGGGACCAAGAACTGACCCTTGAGGAACCCCTACAGTAAGGGGATGAGAGGGGGAGGAGGAGTCTGTGAAGTAGACTGAGAATGAACGGCCGGAGAGATAAGAGGAGAACGAGGAGAGGAAGGAGTCTGTGAAGCCAAGGTTGGACAGCGTGTTGAGGAGAAGGGGGTGGTCCACAGTATCGAAGGCAGCTGAGAGGTCGAGGAGGATTAGGGTAGAGTAGGATACGTTGCATTTGGCAAGAAGGAGGTCATTTAGATCAGCAGCATTTAGATCAAGAGAATTGAACGATGAAACTTGTCAGAGCCTTTTGGTTGTGAGGTGCTTAGGCGATGGTGGATTTGGGGTAGCAAAGCCCTAAGGTTCTGGGCCAGGGGGAGGAGGAGACGGGTCTAGGAGCAGCAGGGCCTAGTGACTAGAGCCCGGGCCTGACAGTCAGAAGGACCTGGATTCTAACCCCTACTCTGGCACTTGTCTACTGTGGGACATTAGGCATGTTGCTTCACTTCTCTGTCCTCAGGTTCCTCGTATATAAAACGGGGATTAAGACTGTGAGCCCCATGTGGGGCATGGACTGTGCCCAGCCTGATTAGACTGTATCTACCCCAGATCAAAGTTCTGGGCCTGATACATGGTAAGCTCTTAAAAAATACCATAAAAAACAGGCAGATGGTGTGTGAGGGAGAGAATGCTGGTTCTGACTGCAGTGAGGCTCTGCAGAACTGGGGCTCTGCGAGCTTGGGCAGAAAAGGGTCTCTGTGCTCCCAGAAGGGTAAAGGGCTCAGAGGATTCATACCTGAATGTCTCATCACTCTTATTTCTAACAACTCCCAAATGCTTAGTGCAGTGTTCCACACATAGCAAGCCCTCAATAAAAACCATCTACTGACTAACATTCATCCTGCCACGCTTCCAGTTTATCCCGGTACCTCACATCCACTGACTCCAACATGGAAACATGCATTCCTGAGGGCACAGCCAGCCTGCCTGCCAAAGGGGCTAACCTGTCCTTTGAAGTATGAGGACAGTTGCGGCGGGCACAGCATTGGTTAAAGGCTAGAGCACAGGCCTGGGAGTCAGAAGTCATGGTTCTAATCCAGGATCCACCATTGTCAGAGATGTGGCCTTGGACAAGTCACTTCACTTCTCTGTGCCTCAGTTACCTCATCTGTAAAATGGGGATAAAGACTGTGAGCCCCACGGCGACAACCTGATTACCTTATATGTACCCCAGCACTTATACGAGTGTTTGGCACATAGTAAGTGCCTAACAAATACCGCCATCATCATCGTCATCATCATTCCTGGCTCTGTCAGTCTGATCTGTGATCTTGGGCAAGTCATTCCATTTCCCTCTACCTCAGATACCTCATCTGTCATCTGTACAGGATTAAGGCTGTAAGCCTTACATGGGACAACCCGATTACCTCGTATTTACCCCAGCACTTAGAACAGTCCTTGACATCTAGTAAGTGCTTAACAAATACCAGTATTATAATAATAATAATTATTATTACCCCAGTGCAACGAACAGTCACTGGCACAGAGTAAGCACTCAACAAATACCATCATTAAATCATTATTAAATGCCTATCCACTGGGACAGATCCAAAAAATTATGTAGAGGGAAAACTGGAAATATTGAACAACTGGCTGGATGTGAGGAGTTGAATGAAAGTTAGGAATCAAAGATAATGTCGAAGGTGCTGACGCGGAGAATAGCAGGCCTCTAGATTTCTCTCTTATGGGTCTCCTGCTCCTGGAAAGTATAATAATCATAATAATTATCACACTTCTTACGCACTTACTATGTGCCAAGCATTGTTCTAAGTACTGTGGTAGATTCAAATTAATCAGGTTGGACAGAGTCTACTCTCCCACATAGGGCTCACACTCTTAAATCTCATTTTACAGATATTACAGATGAGGCAACTGAGGCACAGAGAAGTTAAGTGACTTGCCCAAAGTCACACAGCTGACAAGTGGTGGAACCAGAATTAGAATACAAAACCTCTGACTCCCAAGCCTGTGCTCTTTCCACAATGCCACGCAGCTTTTCATCCATCAAATCCTGCCTTGACTACTGTATGTCTCCTTGCCTGTCATTCTACTTCCCAAATATCTTCTCTCCAGTCTATACTTCTCTCTGCTGTTCAGAAAGTCCGCCTAAAATATTCTGTGTGATTCTCTTCAAACCTCAAAAACCTCCCAACTTCATCTTCACATCCAACAAAAGCCTCTCTCTTTCTATCTCTTTCAGTGGTATCCCGGGGTGTAGAACAATGCTTGACACTTAGTAAATGCCCAAGAAATGCTATAATTGCCGATTAATTATGTAGCTTTCCATTCTCTGTCTTCTTCTCTCTTCCTTTAGCGGATTGCATTAATTCAGGCTCTCTTTCCTGTTTCGCTTTTCAGTTAGAGTAGAATGATTGTGGTATTTGTTAAGTGCTTATTACTTGCCAAGCACTGTTCGAAGCACTGGTGTAGGTGTGAGATAGCCATGTCCCACACTGGGCTCACAGTCTAAGTAGGAAGGAGAACAGGTATTGAATCCCCATTTTGCCAATGAGGAAACCCAAGCACAGAGGAGTTAAGAGACATGCTCAAGGTCACACAGCAGGTAAGTGGAAGAGTTGGGATAAGAACCCAGGTGATTAGAACCCAGGGCCTCTGACTCCCAGTTCCATGCAATGGAACATTCTATTATGCAATGTTGCTTTGGAGATGTAGGGACTGCCTCATATTCAGGCCCTTAGCTTCCACAGTTTGCCAGAAATTTCCATCACAATGTAACATCTTTGAATACAGCTTGCACCTAATCATTATAATATGTAAGGCAGTTTTTAGAAATAATTGTAAGGATTAAAAGAGCCAGTGATTTCCGGTCCACCACCGCACACTCAATCAGCTCTCTCCATTGCAACAAACCTCTCTGCTATCCCATTACCACACAGCCTGCACACTTTGGTCATCTAAGGCCAATCTGCTCACTATAATTTGATCTCATCTATTTCACCTCTGATCTCATGCTTACATAATTATAACAATAATATTGATAATGATGGTATTTGTTAAGCACTCAATATGTATAAGTCTCCTTGCCTGTATTCCTTCTTCCTGAATCTCTTCTCTCCAATTTATACTTCTCTTGGCTACTCGGATCATCTTACTAAAGTATTCTGTTTGAATCTCTTCACACCTCAAAACCCTCTGATCTTCATCTTTACATCTAAGAGAAGCTTCCACCCATTGGTTTTAAGGTTCTCCACCCTCTCTCTCTCTCTCTCTCTCTCTCTCTCTCTCTGTCTGTCTGTCTGTCGGTCTGTCTGTCTGTCTCTCTCTCTCTCTTTCAGTGGTATCCCAGGGTGTATATCAGTGCTTGACACATAGTAAGTGCCCACCAAATGCCATAATTTTTCATTATTACTGTAGCTTTCTAGACTGTGAGCTTGTGGTAGGCAGGGAATGTGTCTGATGTTATATTGTTTTCTCCCAAGCACTAGTATAGTGCTTTACACTCAATCAGTACTAATTAATTAGGATTATTAATAATAATAGTAATAATAACGATAATATCTGCCAAACATTCATTCATTCATTCAATCGTATTTATTGAGCATTTACTGTGTGCAGAGCACTGTACTAAGCGCTTGGGAAGTACAAGTTGGCAACATATAGAGACGGTCCCTACCCAACAGTGGGCTCGCAGTCTAGAAACTGTTCTAGTGTTCTAGAAAGTGTTCTAGAACACTGTTCTAAGCACTAGGGTAGATACAATCTAATCAGGATGGACACAGAGGCTGACTGGTTGAGATGATAGGGTTGTTCAGCGTTTCAGGCTCCTCCCAGGATTTGTTCCACACACTGGTGCAATGTCTGGACGGAGATGGTCCTAACCCCAGGACGGCAAAGGGAGCGGGCGACGGGGCAGGTTTATAGGGATGTTTTTGCCTGATGCAAGAGTTACGGGTTCCACCTGGTGATTATGTGTAAGTCGCTGTGAATCGGGAAATGACTCGACAACACTAAATAATAATAATGTGAACTGAGAGTCCTCTTCCTCCCCACTCTCCTGATCCCCGTCCTGCTCCAAGAGAGGCCGTGATCACAGTCATTGAGGAATAATGGCCTTGTATGCTGAACCTGCATACTCATAATCACTGGACAAACAACTGTTGGTAACTGTTGGAGAACATTATACTCTCTCGGGTGCTTAGTATAGTGCTCTGCCCAGAGTAAACATTCAATAAATACCATTGTTTAACTAATTCCTCTGTTATTCCTCTGATTCACTGACTCTGCCACTTACCTGTTGCATGATCGTGGGCACGTGTCTCCAGTTCTCTGGGCCTCAGTTTCCTCGTCTATAAAATGGGGTGAAATATTTGTTCTCCTTCACCCTCAGACTCGGAGCTTCATGTGGGATATGGACTGTGTCTAACCTGATTTTCCTGTGTCCATACCAGAAGTTTTTCTCAGAAAGTAAAACCCAGCTTCTTGACTTCCAAACCCTCGTCAGATGTGGGTGGGAAATTTAGCTGGAGCTATTCCAGTTGAAAGCTGTGAATGACTTACCTGAATGGGACCCACAGTAGGAGTGAACTGTCCCGGATAGAGTTGTGAGTTGTACTCCAAAAATTGTTATTTTTAGTAGTAGTAGTAGTAGCATTGGTAGTATTAACATTATTAGTGCTTGTTACTCACTATGTGCTTGGTATTTTACTAAGCACTTGGGTGGATAAAAGCAAACTGGGTGGGGCACAGTCCCTGCCCCTCCTACATCCTGATAGGTCTGCTGCTCCCCGGACATTATCACCTTAGACACTCTCGTTACCCGTTTAGAGACCAGTCCTGCATTCTGATACCTCCTCTGATTCCCGAACATTATCATTTTAGGTGCTCTCATCATTGGTGTAGAAGCCAGACCTATGCAGCCTGTCCTCGTGGATACAGCACGGGCCTGAGAGTCAGAAGGACCTGTATTCTAATCCAAGCTCTGCCACTTGTCTACTGTGTGACCTTCGGCAAGTCACTTCACTTCTCTGTGTCTCAATTAACTAACTCTTTTGTAAAATGGGGATTAGGACTGTGAGCCCAATGTGGGACACAGACTGTGTTCAACCCAATTACCTTGTATCTACCCCGGTGCTTGGTATAGTGCCTGACATATAGTGAGTGCTTAACAAATACCACAATAATAATAATAATAATAATAATAATAATTATTATTATTATTATTATTATTGATTATTAATTATTATTATTATCCCTGACTATTAATGGCTTAGACTCTCTTTTTCTCAGGATATAGACCGGTTCTCATTCTGACAGGTCCTCTGATTCTCGGGCATTATCTGCTTAGACATGCTCGCTATTAATGTATAGACAAATCTTACATTTTGAGCATTTGCTATCCACTCCCCTCCCCTCCCCCACAGCATTTATGTACCTATCTTTAGATTAGGCATTAGAACTTAATTCATATTAATGTCTATTTCCCACTCTGGACTGTAAGTCCGTTATGTGGTGGGAACATATCTGTTAATTCTGTTGTATTGTGCTTTCCCAAGAGGTCAGTGCACTGCTCTACACATGATAAAGGCTCAATAAATAGCACTGGTTGAAAAATCCTCTGTGTCTAGGACCTTACTGGTTTAAATCCTTCAAGGACGCAATTAATAGCATTTATAGAGCACTGAACTAAGAGCCTTGGGGAATACAATATAGTAGATTAGGTAGACGTGATCCTTGACCAAATCTGTGCAATATTACTCTTTTATGCTTTCCGAAGTGTTTAGTTTAGAGTGCTGGACATGGTCAGCATATATTAAATGTCATTGAATCTGGTCTGATCTGATCGCCCTGAAGTGCAGCATGGCCTGGTCAAAGGAGCAGGAGCCTGGGACTCAGAGGACCTGGATTCTAAGCCCAGCTCTCCCAGGTGCCTGATATGGGACCCTGGGCAAGTCATTTAACCTCTCTCAGCCTTGGTTTCCTCATCTTAAAATGGAAATTCAATGCCTGTTTCCCCTCCTACCTAGACTCTGATAAAGGACTGTAGTGACCTGATGAACGTGCATCTTCCCCAGAGCTACAAACAGTACTTGAGCCAAAATAAGCACTTAAGCAAAATACTAATAATAACTGTCCCCTCTCTGGTTCAGTGCTAAGTTCCTCTTTGATTAAAATCAATAATTCATATTTATTGAGCGTTTACTACGTGCAGAACACTGTACTGAGCACTCAGTAGAGTATAGTCCAACAGAGTTGTAAACACATAACCTGCCCACGTTGAGTTAAAGAGTCTAGAAGATCTTTAATGTAGATTTCTTTGACAGGGAACCACGCTTCCCCACACACCTAGGACAACCTCCCCCTGATTTCCCCGCCCAAATAAAGGATAATAAAAAATGTGATGTATTTTCTAATGGTTTTTAAGCTCTGCGCACTGTGGTATGGCTCTTCTCCCCTCCTGTTCTCACTGTCCCTGGGAGAGGGGGCCTGAGACAGACTTTCCTCACATGGGGAAGGCAGTCAAGTGATGGAATAGGGGTCTCGGGAACATATGGCTTGGGAGCCAGGGCCACGACAAATCCGGGCTCCCCACGTACCCAGAAACAGCAGAATAGGCAGCTGGGAAGAGACAGTGACAGTTATGCCATCTATCCCCAGTGACTGAGGTTAGGAAGGGTGAGGAGACTGAGGCTGGTGGACACCTGTGCGACAGAGGGGACCATGCATCTCACGGCCCTAGGTCTCTTTATTTTGTCATGGGATCTCTTCGGTGCTTACTCTGGGTCAGGAACTGTTCTAAGGGTTAGGGTTCATACAAAATCATCACCGGGACCTAGTCATTTTCCCACCTAGGGCTCACAGTCTTAACCCTCATTTTATAGACGAGGAAACTGAGACCCAGAGAAGTAAAGCGACTTGTCCGAGCTCAAATGATGGGTAAGGGGAGGAGCCAGGATTAGTACCCGAGTCTTGTGGCTCCCAGGCCCGTGCCCTGCCCACTAGATCACACCACTTCTGATTAGGTCACACTGCTTCTCATGGTATGGGCTCTCACTGTGGGGAGTGAGGAGGGAGTTAGGATCCCAGCCCCAGCCCCAGGGTTGCGAGTCCAGAGTCCACTGCCCACATCAATTGAACTCTGCCTCTGGACTCCCAGATGGGAAGTTTGGGAAAGGGAGGACCAAGGCAGGAAGCTCCTTTCCCAAGAGCTTAGTAAAGTGTTCTGTGCTCAGCAAGTGCTCAGTCAATATGATTGAATGAATGATTGATCAGGGCAGGGCCTGTGGGAAGCAGGAAACTCAGGAAAGAAGCGAGAGGGCTGGAGTGCAGGCTGCAGTAATGGGTGGAGGGGTGCAAAGGAGAGGAACATACAACGATTAGGTACATGGTCATACTTTATTGGAAGTAATATCTGCCTCCCCCTCTTGACTATAAGCTCAATGTGGGTAGGGAATGTGTCTGTTATGTTATTATAGCGATAATAATAATAGTATTTGTTAAGTGCCTACTATGTGTCAGGTTATTCTCCCTGGAAACTGTAGAGTGTTCTGCACACCGTAAGTGCTCATTTAATGCGACAGAGCGATTGGTTGGATGAGGGAGTTAGGAAGAGGGCAGAGCTGGGAGGAAAGGGATCAGAGACCTAGAATGGGGACTGGTTCAGGTTTGATGTGCAACATCCCACTGATCTAGGGCTTTACCAAAGACCAGGGTGGACTAGTAAGGATTGGCTTCTTTCTCCCTCAGTCTGAGGGAGATGCTGCCCTCGGCCTCGTCCTGGGGACAGAGATTGGTACACCGCCCATCTGAGCTCAGACCTTCAGGACCGATGATTGACTGGAGGTCGGGGATAAAAGGAAGGTAAAATGTGGAAGATTTGGGAGCCAAAGTGGGAAATCACCTCAGGTCTTCTAGGGGTCACCATGGGGTCGCGTGTCGGTGGGAAAGGGCTGCATTTGAAACCTTGCTTTTGAGGGCCCACCCCCCTGAGCCTGGCCGCAAGCATCTCACGCAATGGTGCCCTGTTCAAAGATTGCCCTGCCGCCAAAGAAGCCTCCCTCTTGTGTTCCTCTCCGGCCTCAGGAGGATCACGTAGACCATGGGCCCGAAGATGCAGCCAAAGAGCCCAGCGCCAGAGGCCAGGATGGAGAAGACCTCCACGACCGCCATGGTCTTGCCCCTGGTCCTCAGGTCAGTGGGCAGGAAGGAGACCCAGAAGCTGCAAAACATCACAGTGCTGAACGTGATGAACCTGGTCTCGTTGAAGCTGTCCTGCTGATTCCGGTCCAGAAAGGCCACTCTGATTCTGACCAAGGCCAGGAGCCCCATGTAACCCAGGATGCAGTAGAAGGTGACGGCTGAGCCCTCGTTGCACCGGACAATGATGACTCTGGGATCAGGTGCCACGTTTATGTCGGTGAACGGTGGGGAGGTCCCCAGCCAGACCATGCAGATGCCCACTTGGACCAGGGAGCAGATGCAGATGATGGAGGAAGGCGTCCTGGGCTCCAGCCACGTGCTCATTCTGCCCCCCAGTCCAGTGATCCTGAAGGCCAGGACCACGGGGATCATTTTGGCCAGTGCCGTGGAAACGGCCACAGAGAAGGTAACTCTGAAGACTATCTGTCGCAGGGTGCAGGTGGCCGGGCTAGGATGCCCGACGAATGTCATGGAGGACAGAAAGCAAAGCAGGAGGGCCATGAGGAGGGTTTAACTGAGACCGCAGTTGTTAGCTTTCACGAGATAAAGACTCCCAAAACCAGGGTGGTGAGGAGAGAGATTCAGAGGGGTAGAGACACCAGAACCATTCCCAAAGGCTACTTGTAGGAAAGGAAGACCACAGCTTTCGGGAAACACCGAACTCTTTAAGGATTTGGAAATTCATCTTTGGAGCGCTTAGTGCAAAGATCCACATCTGAAAAGAATGAATGGAATTTTGGTAGAGGCATGAAATTCTGGTCACTGGGAGAGGGAAGTCTATGATACAGGTTTACAGAACACAGAGAAGAGTAACCCGAAGAATCAGATGGATGGAGGAGCTGCTTCTGAAAGACTGAAACATGTTCACTGACTCCATTGTATAGTACTCTCCCAAGTGCTTGGTACAGTTCTCTGCACAAAGCAAGTGCTCTAGAATTACCATTGATTGATCAGAAAGATGGTTTTGGTTCAGTCTTCCCGGTCGCCCTTATATTTGAATTTGTCCTATGTGCTGCCCTCCACCCCACTCAACCCCATAGTCCTCCTGTCCGTGTCTGTATTGTATTTTAGTGTCTATCTCCCCCTCTAGAAGGTAAGTTCCTTGTGGGCAGGGTACATACCCACCACATGATATACTCTCCCAAGCACTCAGTACAGTGCTCTGCACACAGTAAGTGCTCCAATAATACAGTTGATCGATTGATTGTGAACAGGGAACATGTCTACCAAATCTGCTGTATTGTACTCTCCCAAGCACTGAATATAGTGCTGTGCATACAGTAGGTGCTCAATTAATAGCATTGATTGATAAATGACAGGGACATAAAAGAAGCCTTCCAAATAGCAAAGGCTGTGGGCCTGTCAGAGTCCCACCAAGGGAATGTGTCTGTTCATTGCTGCATTGTACTCTCCCAAGCGATTAGTACAGTGCTCTGCACTCAGTAAGTATTCAATAAATACAATGGAATGAATAACTGAATGATTAAATGAATGAACCACAACGAGACAGTAGGGTGAGGAGGAGGATGGGGGTTTTAAGTACCCCACGACCCCCACCTCCCACCTGGCCTAGTGGATGGAAGTGGGGCCTGGGAGCCAGAAGGACCTGGGTTCTAATCCTGGCTCCGCCACTTTTCTGTGGGTTAATTTGGGCAAGTCACTTCACTTCTCTTTACCTCATTTGCCTTATCTGTAAAATGGGATAAAGTGAGCCCCATTTGTGTTAGGGACTGTGCCCAAGCTGCTCACCTTGTATCTCCCCTAACAGTTAGTACAGTGCCTGGCACATAGTAGACACTTAGAAAATGTAATGATAGCAATAGTAGTAGTAATATTAATAATAATGATAAAAATAATGATAATATTAAAACCTCCAAGCATCTTGGGGCTTCTGTCAGATTCTGAGTCTCAGATCAGAGTTATTGTGGCATTTGTTAATATTAAGTGCTTACTATATGCCAAGAAGTGTACTAAGTGCTGAAGTAGATACAAAATCATTAGTTCCCAAACTAGGCTCACAGCCTAAGTAGGAGGGAGAATAGGGGTTGAATCCCAATTTTGCAGATGAAGGAACTGAGGCACAGAGAAGCAAAATGACTTGTCCAAGGACACTAGGCTGATAAATGGTGGAGCCCGCATTTGAACCTGGGTCCTCAGACTCCCTGGCTCGGGTCTCCTTTCCCTAGGCCTCAGTGGCTGCTACAGGTATATTACAGTGTGGTGTACAGGAAGAACTGCACTCCTGCAAATCAGAGAACCGGGGTTCAAGTCCCCGCTCTGCAAATTGCCTGCTGTATAACCTGGGGTAAGTCACTTCACTTCTCTGGGCCTTAGTTTCCTTAACTGTAATTTGGGGACTCAATTCCTGTTATCCCTCCTACATAAACTGTGAGTCCCACGTGGGGCAAAACTGTCCAACATGTTTACTGCAGTACTTAGAAACATGTTCGGTTTTTTTTCTTCTTCTGGTATTTGTAAGTGCTTACTATGTGCCAGGAGCTCTACTAAGCACTAGGGTAATTGCAAGTCAATCAAGTGGGAAACAGGTCCTGTCTCACCTGGGCCAGACAGTCTCAATCCCCATTTTACAGGTGAGAGAATAGAGGCCCAGAGAAGCAAAGGGACTTGCCCAAGCTAACAAAGCAGACAAGTGAAGGAGCCGGGAATGGAACCCAAGTCCTTCTGACTCCCAGCCCTGTGCTCTATCCACTAGGTCATGCTGCTTCTCAAAACAGCTAATAAACGCTTAACAAATATCACAATCATTATTGTTCTTATCGTTGTTATTTCATGCTCTCAGAAAGCTCACCTGGAATGCCCTGTCCAGCCCACAGCTGTTTGAGCAAGAATCACGATTTCAGTGGACTCCTATCGGTCTGATTTCTGATCTCACCCTCGGCACAGGTCACGTAGTCATAGCAGCAGGTGGCTTTGCCTTCGCAAGCTTTTTCCTGATTCCTGGCCCCCAGCTCTCGTGGACCAGTGGTATAGTCGAAGGAGCAGAGGCCTTGAGTTAGAAGGATCCAGGTTCTAATCTCACTACTGTCACTTGTCTGCTGGGGGACCTTGGGTAGGTCACTTAACTTCTCTATTCCTCAGTTCCCTCATCTCTAAAATGGGGATTAAGACAGTGAGGCTTATGTGGAACGTACACTAACACTTATTACAGTGCATTGCACATAGTAAGCACTTTACATTGACCATTAATAATGATAATGATAATAAGGATAAGAAAAATATTTTTATAGATTACAGCCCATAACTGTGACCTGGGCAGTTCCTTCCCAAACGAGTTCCCATTCGGTAGACTCATTTCCAACGCTCACCTGGAATAGCTATGGCCAACATACCGACTACAAAGCAGGCAAGCGACAGAGTTGGGATTAGAACATGAGAAGAAGCAGTGTGGCCGAAAGGGGAGAAAACGGACCTGGGAGTCAGAGGACCTGGGTTCTATACCCGGCTCCACCGCGAAGCTGCTGTGTCACCTTGGGCAGGTCAATTCACTTTTCAGGGCTTCGGTTCCTTCAACTGCAAAAATTGGGATTCAATTCCTCTTCTCCTATGACTGTGAAACTCATATGGGAAAGGGACTGTGTCCCATCTGATGATCTTGTATCTACCCCAGCGCTTAGTACAGTGCTTGGCACCTAGTAAGTGCTTAACAAATACCACCACAATCATTACTCACAGGTTCTCTGACTTGCAGGCTTGTGCACTTTCCACTAGGGCAGAGTGTTTCATCCCCAACACTGGAGATTCTCCAGAGGGCACAAGGGCTTGTTGACAAAGGGACACATAGCTTGAGGACACTTCGTGGAGTTGTGTTTGAAGGAGTGCCTGACCTTTTCTAGAGACTGCTTCGTCTCCCTGTTCAAAACTGTCGAGTAGCCAACACTCCCTTCTCTGCATGGAGTAAGCACTCCATACTTACCAGCATTGCTTGGTTGATTGATTAGTGTTGTATTGTATGAGAAGGAGCCTTACCCAGACTAGGAATACTCAGACCTATTTTTGGCAAGATAGTCTGTTTCGTTTAATTTATTTCATGCCAGGTCTCGCTGTCAATCCTATTTTCTTTCTGCTTTGTTAGCATCACTAATACTACCTATCTATCATCTATCTATATATGTAACCAAGTATATGGTATCTATGATATGATATGATATATCCCACATATCATAGATACCATATACTTGGTTACATATACATATATATATATATATATACACATATATATATACATATACATATATGTGCGTATGTGTTGCTATCATATATCACTATATAAAGGGCAAATATGTATATAAATACGCATATACATATGTAGTGATAGATATGGTAAGTAATATATCAATCTATCTAACATTGTCTTCCATATTCAAATAAGACACCACCAACAGTGAGTTTTATTATGGTATTTCTCAAGTGCTTATTATATGCCATGAACTGTACTAAGCACTGAGGTAGACACAAGCTCATCAGGTTGGACACAGTCCGTATACCACATGGGGCTCACAGTTCAGAGACTTGTCCGTGGTCCCTCAGGAGAACAAGTGCAGAAACCTGAATAAGAACCCACCCCTCTGATTCTCATGCCCGGGCTCTCTCCACTAGGCCATGCTACTTCTCTTTGGAGTCATGGGACCAATCAGACTTGTTGTCAAGAGAAATAATTTTGGAACTTTCATCTGATGTTGAACTTGTCAGAGATGGATTTTTTCCCAAGGCACCCCACCCCCACAACCCAGACCAATGCCCTGCTCCCAACTTTGCTGACACAGAATCCCCAGAAGGGATGAGACAGGGAATGATAAATGTCTGAGCCAGGTGGACGCAGGAGCACATCCTAAGAGCAATGATTCTTCTAGGATTGGGAGCTCGCTCTACTCAGGGGAAGGACCAGGGTCTGAGGAGAGGGAGAGGAGCGATCAGAACCTGGGGCACCCACGTGAACCGTAACAAGGGGGACCCTCACTGCAAGAGTCAGGGATTCTTCCATCAGGACTCGGACAATTTAATTATACCTTCTAGACCTCTCTCCACCACCAATCAGGAGGAGCCAAAATTACACACAAAATTAATGCCACTGTCGAGGAAACCTAGAATCTGTAGCCCTGAGGCCAATCACTGGAAATGGCAAACATCTTCCTGAGCGGGCATCATCCTCAGTGCCAATTCTCAGCCGGACATTTGCCAAGCTATGACAGTGATAAGCAACGTGGCCTAGTGGAAAAAACCAGGACTGAAGAGTCAGAGGATTAAGGTACATATACCTGCTCAGCCAATGGTCTGTGGTGTGACTTGGACAACTCACTTCCATTAGCTATGCCTCAGTTTCCTCATCTGTAATGTGGTAATAGAATATCTGTTCTTCCTCCTAGTTAGAATGTGAGCCTCATATAGGACAGGGGCTGTGCCTGACCTGATTAACTTGTATCTCCCCGAAACATGGAACAGGGCAATGATATAAGTATTTACACACACATCAGGAACACCATCACTGTCCCACATGGAGCTCACAGTCTTAATCCTCATTTGACAGATGAGGTAACTGAGGCACAGACAAGTGAAATGATTTGCCCAAGATCATTCAATGAGATATATATATATATGGATATATAGATATACAGATGTACAGATGTATCTGTATATCTATATATCCATATATATTTGATAGATTTAGATATATATACTCATATATACATCACTAATTATTTTTATCACTATACATATGTGTGCATATGTATACACATACCTATATATGAAAGTATATATGGCTACATACATATATATAAATACATATAATGATAAAAATAAATGCATCTAATATTGTCTTCCAAATTCTAGTAAGACTCCACTGACAGTGGGTTTTTTAAGGTACTTGTTAACTGCTTACTATATGCCAGGCACTGTGCTAAGTGCTGGGATTGGTACCCAGCACATCAGGTTGGGCACCATTCCTGTCCACATCGGGCTCACAGTCCTAATTCTCATTTGACAGATGAGGTAACTGAGGCACTGGGAAGTTAAGTGATTTGTCCAGGATCACTCAACAGACAGGTGGTGGAGCTGGAATTAGAACCCAAGTCCTCTGACTCTCAGGCCAGACTCTCTCCACTAGGTCGTGCTGCTTCTGTACAGTTTCATGGGACCAATCGGGCTTGTTGCCAAGAGAAAGGATTTTGGAGCATTCCTCTGGTGTCGAACTTCTCAGAGATGAACTTTCTCCCTAGGCACCCGGCCCCCACTAGCAAAACAAACGTTCTGCTCTGAACTTTGCTGACCCAGAATCCCCAGAAGGGTTGCGACAGGGAATGAGAAATCTCTGAGCCCATGGACGCAGGTGCATGTCCTGAGGGCAGCGATTCTTCTAGGTCTGGGAACTCACTCGAATCAGGGAAAGGAATGGAGGCTGAGGGAGAGATGGAGAGGAGAGGTCAGAAACCAGGGGCGCCCACGTGGCCAGTAACAAGGGAGACCCACACAGTAAGAGCCAGGGATTCTTGCATCAGGACTTGGTCAACTTTTAATTATGACTTCTAGTACCTGAAACCAGACCTCTTTCCTCCAGCAATCAGTGGGAGCTGCGAAATCCCACAGCACAAAATAAATGCTGTTCTCAAATAAATACAGAAACTGGAGCCTCGAGGCCAATCAATGGATATGGCAAACATCTTCCTGAGCAGACATCAACATTAGTGAACCTTTGCCAAGCTGTGAAAGAGAGAAGCAGTGTGGTTTAGTGGAAACAGGGGCCTGGAAGTCAGAATACTTGGGTTTGAATCCCTCCTGCGCCACTTGTCTGTGATGACACCTCGAACAAGTCATTTCTCTTCTTTGTGCCTCAGTTTCTTCAACTGTAAAATGGAGATCGAATACCTGTTCTTCCCCCTAGTTAGAATGCTAGCTCCGTGTGCCACAGAAACGGTGCCCTACCTGATTTACTTGTATCTACCCAGGCACTTAATACAGTGTATTGCACCTAGTGAGCGCCTAACACCATTAATACTGATAACGATAATGATGATAATACAAAACAGATTGCTTTGGATTACAACCCGTTACTGTGTCCTAGGCAGTTCATTCCTAACTTGGTTCCCATTCAATGGACTCATTCCTACCGTTCATCTGCAATAGCGATAGCCAATGTACCGACTCCACAGCCGGCAAACTGCAGAGTGGGATTAGAATGGAATGAGAAGCAACGTAGTCCTAATGGAAAGAGCTCGGACCTGGGAGGCCGAGGACCTAGGTTCGAATCCCAGTTCAGCCACATAGCTGCTATGTGACCTTGGGCAAGTAACCTCACTTCTCTGTGCCTCAGTTTCCTCAACTGCAAAAATGGGATTCTATACCTTAATACGTTGATCTGAGCACTTACACTATCTTACCTTGATTACTTATTGCCTTCCTTGACTCAGCTCTCTTGTTCATACCACATATTCACTTCATCACTAAATCCTGTCAGTTCCACCTTCAAAACATCGCTAAAATCCACCCTTTTCTCTCAGAACAAGCTGCTATCCCTTTAATCCAAGCACATATTCTGTTCTGCCTTCATTACTGTATCAACCTCCTTGCAGACCTCCTTGTCTCCTGTCTCTCCCCACTCCAGTCCATATGTCACTCTGTTGCCCTGACCACTTTTCTACGAGAACATTAATTCCCCACTCCTCAAGAACCTCCAGTGGTTACCCCTCTACCTCCACATCCACAGAACCTCTTGACCATGAGCTTTAAAGCACTCAGCACCATGCCCACTCCTACCTCACCTTATTACTCTCCTACTGTGGCCCAGCCCTTACACTCCCCGCCTCTAATTCTAACCTTATCACTGTACCTCGATCTCATCTATTTCACCGTTGTTCTCTCGCCCACACCATACCTCTGGCCTGGAATGCTCCCCATCTCCATATACGACGGACATCTACTTTCCCTCTCTTCAAAACCTTACTGAAGGCACAATTCTTCCAAGAGGCCTTCCCTGACTAAGCCCTCTTTTCTTTTTCTTCCTCTCCCTTCTCCTCATCCTGACTTGATCCCTTTATTCATCCCCGCCCATTAAGTTCCACAACCCTTATGTTCATATCTATAATTTCTTTATTGATATTCAGCTCGTTGTGGTAAGGGAATGTATCTATTGTACCATTCCATTGTACTCTCCCAAGTGTGTAGTATACTGCTCGGTACCAGTAAATCCTCAATAAATACCGCTCAATAAATACATTCGACTGACTGATTGACTGACTCCCTGTTCTTCCCTTTCAGACTGGAGCACCTTGTGGGATATGGGCCGTGTCCAACCTGTTAAGCCCGCATCTGCCCCAGCACTTAGTAAAATGTCTGGTACATAGGAAGCACTTAATAAATATCATTCAAAATATAATCACTGGAGATGCAAATCTTTCAGACCAAAAGGGAGAGATAAGAATAGGATGGGAATGGAAAAGATGGATCCATAGATGAGGTGTGCTGAGGAAAGTCTAGGAGAGAAATGAGTTCAGGAAACAGGAGTTTCTCAGTCCAGTCTTAGTGTTCAGGAATTGCAGGTCAAAAAGCAGAGAGAAGATCATAATAAAAGGAATAATAAAGAAGCAGCGTGTCCTAGTGGATAGAGCATGAGCCTAGAAGTCAGACGACAAGGGTTTCAATCCTGGTCTCCTGTGTGACCTTGGGGAAGCCACGTAACTTCTCTGGGCCTCAGGTACCCCATCTGTTAAGTGCGGATTATCAATCAATCAATCAATCAATCGTATTTATTGAGCGCTTACTATGTGCAGAGCACTGTACTAAGCGCTTGGGAAGTACAAATTGGCATCACATAGAGACAGTCCCTACCCAACAGTGGGCTCACAGTCTAAAAGGGGGAGACAGAGAACAGAACCAAACATACCAACAAAATAAAATAAGTAGGATAGAAATGTACAAGTAAAATAAATAAATAAATAGATAAATAGAGCAATAAATATGTACAACCATATATACATATATACAGGTGCTGTGGGGAAGGGAAGGAGGTAAGACGGGAGGATGGAGAGGGGGACGAGGGGGAGAGGAAAGAAGGGGCTCAGTCTGGGAAGGCCTCCTGGAGGAGGTGAGCTCTCAGCAGGGCCTTGAAGGGAGGAAGAGAGCTAGCTTGGCGGATGGGCAGAGGGAGGGCATTCCAGGCCCGGGGGATGACGTGGGCCGGGGGTCGATGGCGGGACAGGCGAGAGCGAGGTACAGTGAGGAGATTAGTGGTGGAGGAGCGGAGGGTGCGGGCTGGGCAGTAGAAGGAGAGAAGGGAGGTGAGGTAGGAGGGGGCGAGGTGATGGAGAGCCTTGAAGCCCAGGGTGAGGAGTTTCTGCTTGATGCGCAGATTGATCGGTAGCCATTGGAGGTTTTTGAGGAGGGGAGTAATATGTCCAGAGCGTTTCTGGACAAAGATAATCCGGGCAGCAGCATGAAGTATGGATTGAAGTGGAGAGAGACACGAGGATGGGAGATCAGAGAGAAGGCTAGTGCAGTAGTCCAGACGGGATTATGACTGTGAATCCCAAGAGGGGCAGGGCCTGTGTCCAAACTGATTTGCTTGTATCTATCCAAGCACTTAGTGCAGTGCCTGGCACATAGTGAGTCTCTATCAAATACTAACAATGCTAATACTACCAATACTATCACTATTACTACAACTACTACTAATGATAATAATGATTTAATCCTTTTATGGAGTAAAACACATAACTCTATCCTGAAGTGGGTCCCATTCAGAGGAATCATTCCCACCGTTCATCTGGAATAGTTCCAGCCAAATTCCCCACTACACCTGACTAGGATGCGGAAGTCAAGAGGCTGGGTTTTACTATCTGAGGACAACTTCTGGAATGGACACAGAAAAATCAGTCAGACACAGTGCACGTCCCACATGAAGCTCGCAGTCTGAGGGAGAAAGAGAAAAGTTATTTCATTCCCATTTTACTGATGAGGAAACTGAGGCCTAATGAAGTGAAGTAACGTGCCCACGATTACACAGCAAGTAAGCGGCAGAATCAGTCCATCAGAGGAATAATAGAGGAATTAATCCAACAGTGGTATTTATTGAATGCTTACTCGGTGCAGCACACTGTATGTGGAACTCAGGGAAATACAACACAACGAAGCTGGAAGACACGTTTGCAACAGTTGTTTGTCCAGTGATCATGGGTACGCAGGAGCAGTTTACAAGGCCGTAATTCCTCAGTGACGATGATCACGGCCTCTCTGGGATCAGGGTGGGGGCCAGAAAAGAGAGGAGGAAGAGGAGTCTCAGGTCACTTACGCCACTGAAAACAAAGATGATCAGGTGGAACCAGTAACTCTTGCATCAGACAAAAGCAACTCTATAAATATCCCCCTTTGTCTGTTCCCTCTTCCATCCTGAATTGAGGATCGTCTCCATCCAGACACTGCACCAGTGAGTGGAACGAATCCTCAGGGGAACCAGAAGCACTGAACGGCTCTCTCATCTCAACCGATCAGCCTCTAGATCAACCTGTCCCTTGGTGAGTAGTTTCCTCTTTGTGTTTTAGGGCTGTGGCCATGAGGTTTAATATTCTTTGGACCACCCTATTCTCCCAGCTGTGTGGTGTCCAGTGCAGGATGATCAACAGTCCCTGCACCTTGGAAAGAAATTATTCTAGCGGCTACTACCAGGATGGAGATGTGGTGATTGGAGGACTCTTCTCTCTGGATGTGATTTCAAGTAATTTTGGTAACTCTGAGAAATTCACAGGAGAGCTGCCTGTCTTAGCCGAGTCCACAGAGTAAGTGTCTGTGTTCCCCGTTAAGTAGGATGGGCAGGAGCGGAGAGGGAGTTGGGACCATTGGATGGAGAAGAATGGAAGGGCAGTGGGCACAAGGGCTGGGACATAGATGGTATTAGCGTCCACAGCCAGGAGTCAAGAAGCAGATCTCTAATGATGTTGTTCAGGAAACTCAAATTCAATCAATCAGGATGTTTATTGAGCATTTACTGTTTGACAGAACATTGTACAAAGAACCTGGAAGAGTACAATACAACGAAGGTAGCAGGCATTTTCCCTGCCCATAAGCACGTCATATTAAGCATTTAGTTCAGTGCTCTGTATACAGTAAATGCTCAAAGAATACCATTGATTGATTGAGTATCCTGTGCAGAACAATGAACTAGGTTTTGGGAGTAAGAGAGTATAACAGAGTTTGGAGATACATTCCCTGCCCAAAAGGAGCTTACAGTCTAGAGGACTCAGAAAGTCTGTAGAATTTGTTGGAGTCAGAAAGAGATTTCAAAACTCTCAATTCCTTTCTTTACTTTCTTTGCTCCTCTAGTCTGTAATCTCTGTGTGGGCAGTGGACATGCCTACCATTTCTGTTGTATTGTAATAATAATCATAATAATGATGTTATTCATTAAGTGCTTACTATGTGCAAAGCACTGTTCTAAGCGCTGGAGAGGTTACAAGGTAATCAGGTTGTCCCACGGGGGGCTCACAGTCTTAATCCCCATTTTACAGCTGAGGTAACTGAGGCCCATAGAAGTTGAGTGACTTGCCCAAAGTCACACAGCTGACAAGAGGAGGAGCTGGGATTTAACCCCCTGATCTCTGACTCCAAAGCCCATGCTCTTCCCACTGAGCCACGCGGCTTCTGCAATTGTACTCTCCCAACCGCTTAGTGCAGTGATCTGCACTCGGTATGTGCTCAATGAATATCACTGATTGACTGATCCATAAGTCAGTTGTTATTTAGCGAAGCAGCATGGGGGTAGTGCCCAGAACACGGGCCTGGGAGTCAGGAAGTCATGGGTTCTAACCCTGTCTCCGCCATTCATCTGCTGTGGGATCTTGGGCAAGTCATTTCACTTCTCCTTTCATTTCACTTCGATCTACACGCACTCACTTGGTGACCTCATTCGCTCCCACGGCTTCAACTATCATCTCTACGCTGACGACACCCAGATCTACATCTCTGCCCCTGCTCTCTCCCCCTCTCTCCAGGCTCGCATCTCCTCCTGCATTCAGGACATCTCCATCTGGATGTCTGCCCGCCACCTAAAACTCAACATGTCCAAGACGGAACTCCTTGTTTTCCTTCCCAAACCCTGCCCTCTTCCTGACTTTCCCATCTCTGTTGACGGCACTACCATCCTTCCCGTCTCACAAGCCCGCAACCTTGGTGTCATCCTCGACTCCTCTCTCTCATTCACCCCTCACATCCAAGCTGTCACCAAAACCTGCCGGTCTCAGCTCCGCAACATTGCCAAGATCCGCCCTTTCCTCTCCATCCATACCACTACCCAGCTCGTTCAAGCTCTCATCCTATCTCATCTGGACTACTTGCATCAGCCTTCTCTCTGATCTCCCATCCTCGTGTCTCTCCCCACTTCAACCCATACTTCATGCTGCTGCCCGGATTGTCTTTGTCCAGAAACGCTCTGCGCATGTTACTCCCCTCCTCAAAAATCTCCAGTGGCTACCAATCAATCTGCGCATCAGGCAGAAACTCCTCACCCCGGGCTTCAAGGCTCTCCATCACTTCGCCCCCTCCTACCTCACATCCTTTCTCTCCTTCTACAGCCCACCCCGCACCCTCCGCTCCTCTGCTGCTAATCTCCTCACCGTACCTCGTTCTCACCTGTCCCGCCATCGACCCCCGGCCCACATCATCCCCCGGACCTGGAATGCCCTCCCTCTGCCTATCCACCAAGTTAGCACTCTTCCTCCCTTCAAGGCCCTGCTGAGAGCTCACCTCCTCCAGGAGGCCTTCCCAGACTGAGCCCCTTCCTTCCTCTCCCCCCGTCCCCCTCTCCATGCCCTCATCTTACCTCCTTCCCTTCCCCACAGCACCTGAATATATGTATATATGTTTGTACATATTTATTCCTCTATTTATTTATTTATTTATTTTACTTGTACATATCTATTCTATTTTATTTTGTTAGTATGTTTGGTTTTGTTCTCTGTCTCCCCATTTTAGACTGTGAGCCCACTGTTGGGTAGGGACTATCTCTATGTGTTGCCAACTTGTACTTCCCAAGCGCTTAGTACACCACTCTGCATACAGTAAGCGCTCAATAAATACGATTGATTGATTGATTGATTCTCCTGGCCTCAGGTACACCATCTGTAAAATGGAGATAGAGACTGTGAGCCCCAGCTGGGACAGGGAGTGTGTCCAACCCGATTTGCTTGTATCTACTCCTGTGTTTAGTACAGTTTCTGGTACATAGCCAGCTTTTAACAAATACCATAATTATTCATTGTCATTGTTATTACCATTATACATTCTATAGCTCTTCCTTTTGTTTCTTTCCCTTATGGCATCACCACCCAAGGTCACTTTTGGCATCAAGCACGCACCAGACTGCACCCAAAACCATTCTCATCTCATAGATGTCGTAATGCCATCTCCCAAGAGTTTAGTACAGTGTTCAGCACAATGAAAGTGCTCAATCACAATAACTGATTGATCGACTGACCCACGTAGATGATTTTGCAGTCTTCTTGCAGCATTCTCTAGCAGAGCCATGGGGAAGGTTTGGACTCACTTCCCACTTCCCTCATAGTGCCTGGGTTATTTATCCTCTGTGCCCTCGTCTCATTTCTGTGTGACAATTTAACACACTTTTTTCCCTGCTGGTACTTGTTAAACACTTCCTGGGTTCCAGGCACTGACGAAAACACAAGCTCATCAGGTTGGATACAATCCCTGTCGCACAAGAAATACACTGTCTTCATCCCCATTTCACAGATGAGGTCACTGAAGTTACTGAGTCCTAGAGAAGTGAGGTGACTCACCCAGGGGCCCCGGGCATGTACGTGGTGGATCTGGGATCGGAACCCAGGTCTTCTGACTCCTAGGCCTGAGCTCATATCGGTACAGCCAGAAAATTCAGTGCCATCTCCCATCCTTCACTTACAGATACTTCACCAAACACTACCAGCATCTCGTGGCTCTGGTGTTTGCTGTGGAGGAAATTAACAAGGACCCCAGCCTGTTACCCAATATCTCTCTGGGCTTCCATCTCTTCAACGTCCACTTCCTGGGGCCGATTGCGGCCGAGAGTTCCATGGCTCTGCTCTCGGGGAGAGCCGGGATGGTTCCCAACTACAACTGTGAGCCGGAGCAGTTGGACAAACTGCTGGCTGTCATAGGAGGGATGTCGCCAGCCGTGTCCATGACCAGCTCCTGGCTGCTGGGACTCCACAAACTCCCCCAGGTAAGGAATCCCGATGGCTAGGGGCTGACCAGCGTTGGGGTGTTTTTGTTGTTGTTGTTTTCATTTTGTGGTATTGGTTAAGCCATTAGTTTGTGCCAGCCACTGCACTTAGTGCTGTCCTATAAACAAATTCAGACAGGGAATTACGTTGAAGTAACCAAAGTCAATGAAGTGAACCTACACCTTTGCTCAGAAGTAAAAAGGCAGATCCCCTGTAGAGATCCCCTATAGACTATAAGCCACATGTGGGCAGGGAGACTGTCTACCAGCTCTGCTGGACTCTTCCAAATACAACTAATGCATACGGTTCCCAAGTTACAAATTAATCAGGTTGGACACTGTCCATGTCCCACATAGGGAATACCACCTTGATCCCCATTTAACAGATGAGGGAACTGAGGCACGGGAAGGTGACCTGACTTGCCCAAGGTCACACAGCAGGCACGTGGAAAAGCTGGGATCAGAACCCAGATCCTCTACTTGCCAGGCCCGTGTGCTTTCCACTAGACCCAGCTGTACCCTTCAGTTGGGACTTCCTCCCTCCCACATCGATCGTACAGCTCTTCTCATATTCAAATCCCTCCTAAAATCCCACCTCATACAAGAATCCTTCCTTGGTTGATTTGCCAGCCCCCTGAGTGTTATCACACATCTACCCAACTCTAGCACTCATGAATCTTTTTAATAATTAGTAATTATGGTATTTGTTAAGCCTTTACTAGGTGCCAGTCACTGTTTTAAGCACCAGGGTAGATACAAGATCATCACATTGGACACAGTCCCTGCATGACATGTGGCTCACAGTCTTAATCCCCATTTTACAGTTGAAGTATCTGAGGCACAGAAAAGTTAAATGACTTGCCCGAGGTCACATAGCAGACAGGCTGCAGAGACGGTATTAGAACCCAGGGCTTCCGTACTCCCAAGCCTGGGTTCTATCTACTAGGTCATATTACTCAAACTAACAGACATAGATGCACAGAATCATTTATTTGGAACACCCAGCTTTTAAACGATTTTTAGGTCACTTCCCCTGTTACACTGTAAGACCTGGGAACTGGTCACTTTCTTAAAAATTAGGGTATTTGTTAAGGGCTTTCTATGTGTCAAGCAGTGTTGAAGTCTGTGGAAAGATGCAAGGTGATTAGATTCAAACCTCAATAGGCTCCCAGTTGAAAAAGGAGGCAGAATAGGTATTGGAGCCCCATTTTTCAAATGAAGAATTGAAGCAACTTGCCCAAGATCTTTGAATAAGCAGGTGGCTCGTTTCGTTTCCACTGGACTACACTGCTCATCAGCTTCTCTGGGGTATTCTATGCTTCATAAGTGCCTAATACAATTCATCGCACGAAGGGAAGCAGAACTGAACTAGTAGAAAAAGAAGACGACAGACTCCCTGTAGACTATAAGCCCCCTGTGGGCAGGGAACTTGTCTGCCAGTTCTGTTGTAGTCTCACAAGCATGTAGTACAGGTTTCTACACCTAGAAGGGCTCAGTAAATCCAAAGATAGATCGATTTGGGAAAACGGAGTGATGATGTCTGCCTTTCTGTATGTCCACTCCAGAGTCTCCTCTTCCCTCCACTGTGTCTCCCATGTAGATCTGCTATGGCCCAGAGGACCCCACTTTCAGAGATAAGGCCCTGTTCCCGTCTCTCTATCAGATCTCTGCGCGTTCCCCAGCTCTGTCCTCGGGGATGATCCGTCTCATGAAACAGTTTCACTGGGCCTGGATCGGCATACTGGTCACCGATGACATTAGAGGGGAGACGTTCGCTACGGTCTTAATGGAGGAGATGGCCAAGAATGCCATCTGTGTGGCTTATGTTAAAAGAGTCAATGACTACTTTAGCAATAGTGTATTCAGTTTGGAGTATAACCACAGACAAATGATTACATCTTCGGCGAATGTGGTTGCTGCCTATGGGGATACATTTTCTTTGCTGGCAATTGTATATGGTATGGACCATCACCCCGTTTTTGGCAAAGTCTGGGTCACCACATCCGATTGGGATTTGACAACAAACACGTATATGAGAAATAACACCTTTTTCCAAGGCTCCTTGTTATTTTCACTCCATAGGAAGGAGATCCCGGACTTCAGGCATTTCGAACTGATCCTGAACCCTCGCAAATATCCAATGGATGTGTTTATACCGATGTTCTGGCAGTGGGCCTTTGATTGTCAAGATCTGGATAGTTTTGATTCCCTGAAAATGTGTCATTTAAATGAAACGTTGGAAAGCAGGCCCTTGGACTTTTGGGACATGAAAATATCTGCCCAGAGTTACAGTGTATACAGCGCTGTGTACGCCATAGCTCACGCCCTCCACCAAGAGACCTGGGTTGCGAAGGACATGGAGACCTCGGGAGATGGTCCAAATCATGGAACCCCTCGTCCATGGCAGGTAATTCTCCCCTCCCTCCCATGAAGCCCAGCCTAAGGAGGCTGATGTTCACCCGTGGCCCCTGGCAGGAAGAGCCCAGTTGTGGCGTTGCTGGGTATCTTCCATGTGGGCTGGGTCGAGTATGGCCATCTCAGGTTCAGAGGATCATTCACCATATTGTGTTAAATAATATTTTTTAAGCACTTACTGTGTCTGAACACAGTTCTCATTGCTGGGGAACATACAAACTAATCAGGTGGGACTCAATTTCACATCCCACCTGGGACTCCCAATTTTAATCTCCCTTGGACAGATGATGGAACTGAGGGCCAGAGAAGTGAAGTGACTTGACTAAGATCGCACAACAGAAGAGTGGCAGAACTGTGATGTGAAATCAGGTCCTTGTGACTCTCAAGCCTGGGCTCTATCCCCAGGGAACACTACTTCTTCACTGGCTTCAGTCACCGATGTCTTCCTCTCCCTCCAGCTCCATTCATCCCTGGAGAATGTTCGGCACCACACCCGCACCGGTGAGCAGATCCATTTGGATGACCCCAGCTGGGTGACCACTACGTTCGAAATCCTTAACTATCAGATTTTAAAGAATGGCACCAAAGGCTACATCAAAGTGGGAGAGTTTAAGCCCCTGGCCCCAGCTGGCCAAGATTTCATCATCAGTGAGGAGAGGATAATGTGGAACGAGCTGTTTTCCGAGGTAATGAAGGAAGAAGAGGGAGGAGGAGGAGCAAAAGCAGGGGGGTGGGATGACCTACATCCTGGAATAAGCGGCTTCTGGAGTCTTCTTCTCTGTGGCCATTTCCACTATGCCGTGGAGACTGTCACCGTGGTCTTGGCCTTCAGGGTCACCGGACCGGGGAGCAGAATGCGGATGTGGCTGGACCCAGGGCACCTTCCTCCATCATCTGCAACTGCTTTCTGTTCCAAGTGGCCATCTGCTCTTAGCCGACGTGGATGTGGCTACTGAGGCCCGGGTCATCATCGTCCAGTGCAACAAGGGCTCTGCCAGCGCCTTCTGCTACATCGTAGGCTACCTGGTGCTCTTGACACCGGTCAACCTCATGAAGGTCTTCCTGGCCAAAAGCTGGTGGACAGCTTCAATAAGGCCAGGTCATATTGGTACAGCCCTCCTGTCCATATCTGTAATTTATTACAATGTCTGTCTCCCCCTCTGGCCTGGAAGCTTCATGTGGGCGGGGAGCGGGCCTTCCAAATCTGTTCTATTGTAATGCTCTTCCAAGTGTTCAGTACGGTGCTCTGCACACAAGAAGTGCTCAATGAATACCATTGATTGATGAGTTAATTGAGGAGGAGTTACTGGGAGAGAGCTGAGATTTTTATCTGGGACCAGAAGCCGGTGGTCCTGTAGAAATGGATGAAATGAAATGAGGAAACTCCTTATCACGGGCATTAAAGCACCCAGTCAGCTCATCCCCTCCTACTTTACCTCACTGATCTCCTACTGCAGTCCAGCCCTCACACTTGGCTCCTGTAGGGTCGGCTTAATCTCCGTGCCCAGGATCATCTTTCATGCCACCTACCCCTATCTGCTGTCCTCCCCTGGCCCTCTGGCCCCTTACATATGACTAGACGGCCACTGTACCAACCTTCAAAGTCTTTTTAAGGTCACATTTCCTCCAAGAGGCCTTCCCTGATTAAGGCCTCTTTCCCCAGCATCCTCTTCCTTTGGTTTCGTCTATGTACTTGGATCTGTGCCCTGTGGTCGTTTGTAATTCGTCCCAAGGCACATATATACATAGCTCTGTATTCCATATGAGAAATATATTTTTTATATTAATGTCTGTCTCGCCCTGTAGACTGTAAAATAGTTGTGCACAGGGAACGTGTCCACGAATTCTGCTGCATTGTACTATCCTAAGCGCAATGTGGGCCAGTAATGTGTCAATTTCTTGTTATGTTGTACTTTCCCAAGTGCATAGTGTAGTGCTTTACACGCAGTTAGTGCTAAATGCTAGAGAAGCAGCGTGGCTCAGTGGAAAGAGCACGGGCTTTGGAGTCAGAGGTCATGGGTTCGAATTCCGGCTCCGCCACGTCTGCTGTGTGACATTGGGCAAGTCACTTAACTTCTCTGAGCCTCAGGTATCTCATCTGTAAAATGGGGATTAAGACTGTGAGCCCCACGTGGGACACCCTGATCACCTTGAATTCCTCCCAGCGCTTAGAACAGTGTTCTGCACATAGTAAGCACTTAACAAATGCCATTATTATTATTATTATTATTATTATTATCAAATGAATATGAATGAATGGATGAACGAAGCTGTTAATACAGTCCTCTGTACACAGTAAGTGCTCAATAAATGCCATCGATCAGTCAGTCAGTTGTAGTTTTTGAGAGCTTGCTGAATGCAGAGCACTGTATCAAGTGCTTGGGAGATTACAAAATAGAAATGCCAAACTTACAGGAGAGAGGGGGACACAGACGTTAATATAAATAAATGAATGGCAGATGTATATATGACTGCCGTGGGTCTGTGAGCGGGGATGAATCCAGGGAGCACTACCTGTTTCCCTCTTCCCTTCTCTCACAGACCCCCTGCTCCGTGTGTAGCGAAAGCTGCCAGCTGGGATTCAGGAACACAGCTCGGGAAGGGAAAGCCGCCTGCTGCTACGACTGCGTGCCATGTGCAGAGGGCGAGATCAGCAATCAGACCGGTACGTATCCGCCGAGAATCGTGCTTACTACTCAGACAGCAGGGGGGCAGCAGAGCATAACTGAGACCTTTGGAGAGTGTGAAATAATAACGATAGTAACAAAAATGATTATGTTATGTTAAGCATTTACAAGGTGTCCACAGTAGCAGCGTCACTTAGTAGATAGAGCGCGGGCCTGTGAGTCAGGAGGACTTGGGTTCCAATCCCAGCTCCTCCACCTTTCTGCTGTGTGACCTTGGGCAGGTCCCTTTGCCTCTCTGGGCTTCAACTCCCTCATCTCTAAAATGGGGATTAAGACTGTGAGGCCCAGGTGGGACAGGGACTTTATCCCATTTGATTAACTTGTATTTACCCCAGTGCTTAGCACAGTGCCTGGCACATAGTAAGCACGGAACAAATACCAGACAGAAGAAGAAGAAAAAAAACACTGTTCTAAGTTCAGGGTAAACATGGTGGACACAGTTTCTGCTTCACGTGGTACTCACAGTCTAAGTAGGAAGGAGAACAGGAATGAAATCCCCAATTTACAGTTGAGGAAGCTGAGGCCCAGAGAAGTGAAGTGACTTGCCCCAGATTATAAAGCAGGAAAGTGTCAGAGCAGGGACTTCAACCCAGGACCTCTGATTCGTGGGAGTGTAGTCCTTCCTCTTCACCACACTGTAATAACCCTGTAGCAGCCCCTGAGGCCTAGTAAAAGGAGCCCCGGACCTGTGATTTAGAAAACCAGAGTTCAAATCCAGGCTCCACCACTTGGCTGCTGTGTGACCTTGGACAAGTCACTTCACTTCTCCGTTCCTCAGTATCTTCATTGATAAAACGAGGATGCAATCGCTGTTCTCCCACCTACTTAGGCTGTGAGCTGCATTTGGGACCTAATGATATGATATCTACTCCAGCACTTAGTACACGTCCTGGCACATAGTAAGTGCTTAATATTAACAAATGCCACAACAATTCTGATCTGAGTCACAGTCCCTGACAGAAGTACCAAGATGCTTGGAGGCTTATCATTATTATTATTATTACCATTATAGTTTCCATTAAGTGTCTACTACGTGCCAGGCCCTGTACTAACTGCTAGGGCAGACAAAAGTTTAGCAAGTTGGACACAGCCCCCGTTAAAAATGCGGCTCACTATTTTAATCCCCATTTTGCAGATGAGGTTAATGAGGTAATAAGAAGTAAAATGACTTGCCCAAATTCATCCAGAGAAAAGTGGTGGGTCAATAAGTAGAACCCATGTCCTTCTGACTCATAGGCGCCGGCTTTATCCACTAGGCCAGGCAGGACGTGGGAGGCGTGGGACACATGGAATCCCCAGCCTCCTCCTCACCTTATTGTCTTCTTGGGCTTCATTCATCCAATCATTCAGTCATTCATCCATTACATCCTATTTGTTGAGCACTTACTATGTGCAGAGCATGAACTAAACACTTGGAAAAGTACAATACAGCAAAAAAGTCACATTTCCTGGGTTGTATTCTGCCTCGTCCACAGCTTTTGCAATCAGGGTGGATTTCTTCGTGTACCCATCAGTCAATAAATCGATGTTATTGACTGAGCACCTACTGTGTGTGGAGCACTGTACTGAGTGCTTGGGAGAATACAATACAGCAGAGTTGGTAGATGTATTACCTGCCCACAATCATTAGATAAACGGGACTAATGGAGCGCTTACTCTGTGCAGAGCACTGAACCTGGGGCTTGGGAGAGTATGATATAACAGTTGGCAGGCACCTACCCTGCAAACAAGGAGCTTACCTTTGGGAGGGGGAGACAGACATCAAAATAAATTACAGATAGGGATGGTAGGGCTGTGGGGTTAAGGATATGGAGGTCAACACACGGGATAAATCCAAATGAAAGGGCGACTGGGCAGAGTGAACGAAATTCATCGTTCCGATTGATCAATGGTACTTCTTGAGAGCTTACTGTGGACAGAGCACTGTCCCAAGCACTTAGGAGAGTACTATACAGTGGAGTCATTAGACACGTTCCAGTCTTTCAGGAGCAGTTCATCCATTCATCCGATTTTTGTAGTTGCTCTTCTCTGCATTTCCTTTGCACCTGTATCATCAAGTTCCCTCGTCCAGGGTCCCAAATTTCATGCCTCGATCCAGACGACTTAAATTCCATTTATTCCTTTCAGATGTGGATCAATGCATTAAGTGCCCCCAAGATGAATTTCCAAGTCCTCAAAAAGATCAGTGTGTCCCGAAAGCTGTGGTCTTTCTTTCCTACAAGGAGCCGTTGGGAATGGTTCTGGCATCTTCAGCCCTCTTTTTCTGTCTCGTCACAACCCTGGTTTTGGGGGTCTTCATCCACCACCGGGACACCCCTGTAGTGAAAGCTAACAACCGCAGTCTCAGTTATACCCTCCTCAGGGCCCTCCTGCTCTGCTTCTTGTCCTCCTTGACCTTCGTTGGCTGTCCCGGCATGGTCACCTGTCTCTTGCGACAGACGGCCTTCGGAGTCAGTTTCTCAGTGGCAGTTTCCACCGTCTTGGCCAAGACGGTCACCGTGGTCCTAGCCTTCAGGGCCACTAGGCCAGGGAACAGAATGAGGATGTGGCTGGGGCCCAGGGCGCCATCCTCCATCGTCTGCACCTGCTCCCTGGTCCAGGTGGGCATCTGTACGGTCTGGCTGGGGACCTTCCCCCCTTTCCCTGATGTGGACATGGCATCCGAGGCCGGGGTCATCATCGTCCAGTGCAACGAGGGCTCCACCATCGCCGTCTACTGCGTCCTGGGCTACATGTGGCTTCTGGCCCTGGTCAGTCTCATGGTGGCCTTCCTGGCCAGAAAGCTGCCGGACAGCTTCAATGAGGCCAAGTTCATCACATTTAGCATGCTGGTGTTCTGCAGCGTCTGGGTCTCTTTTCTGCCCACCTACCTGAGCACCAAGGGCAGGGCCACGGTGGCCCTGGAGGTCTTCTCCATCTTGGCCTCCGGCGCCGGACTCCTCGGCTGCATCTTTGGGCCCAAGGTCTACGTGATCCTTCTGAGGCCAGACAGAAACATCAGAGGCCAGTTTCTGGGGTGGCAGGGGAATCGTTGAAAGGGTCATCATAGGCTGAAATCTGAGGGCCAGGTTCGGGGGCCTGGGCCGTCAAAGGCAGGTTTCAAATGCAGCCCCTCCCCACTGACCCGTGACTCCACGGGTGATGCCTAGAAGGCTCAATTTCATATGAGGTGATTTCTCACTTTGGCTCCCATATCCTCCAGGTTCTTCCCTTCCCTTCGGCCCCTGACCACTGGTCAGTGGTAAGTCCCAAGGTCCTGAGCTCCGACGAGCAGATTGCAAATCTCCTTCCCCAGGAGGAGGTCGAGCATAGCGCCTCCTATAAGCTGGGGGGAAAAGAGGCCGATCCCTACAGGTCCACCCTGAGTCTCTCAGAGAGCCCCAGTTGAGTGGGTTGGGTTACAGCAAACCTGAACCAATCCCACTCTGGGCCTAAAAATCCCATCCCTTCCAGCTCTGCCCTATTTCCCCCTCCCTTGTTCAACCAATCACTCTGTCACATTGATTGAGCACTTATGATGTGCAGAGCACTCTCCAAGTGCCTGGGAGAGTATCCTGCCACATAGTAAGTGCTTAACGAATGCTCTATTATCATTACTCTATAACTGTTTAACTGACATATTCCCTGCTCTCAATGAACTTATGGTATGGATGTGGAGGCAGATATTACTTTCAATAAATTATGACTATGTACCTAATCTCTGTATATCTCTCTTCTTTGCACCCCTCCACCCACCATTGCCGCCTACAGTCCACTCCTCTCCATTTCTTTCCTGGGCTTCCCACTTCCCACAGGCCCTGCCCTGGTCAATCAGTCATTCAGGCGTAATGTTTGAGCACTTGCTGTGTGCAGAGCACTATACTATGTGTTTGGGAGAGATGCTTCCTGCCCCAGTCCTCCCTTTCCCAAACCTCCCGTCCAGGAGCCTGGAGGGCCAGAGGCATAGTTCAATGTATGCAGACAGTGGAGAGTGGACTCAGAACACTAGGGCCGTAGCTGAGGTACTGGCTGCCCCCTCACTCACCTCCTTGGGAGCCTACACCGTGAGAAGCAATGTGACCTAATCGGAGGCGATGTGGTCTAGTAGACAGAGCACAGGCCTGGAAGCCACAAGGCCTGGGTCCTAATCCTGTCTCAATCATGTGAGCTTGGGCAAGCCACTTCACTTCTTTGGGTCTCGGTTGCCTCGTCTTCCTTACAGGCTAAGCTTAGACTGTAAACTTACAGTCTAGAGGCACAGAGCATGCTTTCACTGTGTAGAAATAGAGAGTGGATGGAGGCTTCAATAGCCTGCATTGTGGCTATGGGCCTGTTGTAAGGTGAAACACTTTCAAATCCCATGTTGTTATTTCTGGATTTTCCAAGTGATAGCTGAAAATTTATCTAAAGGATGAGTTCTCAATCATGTGAGCTCGGGCAAGCCACTTCACTTCTTTGGGTCTTGGTTGCCTTGTCGGTAAACTGGTGATTAAGACTGTGAATCCTCGGTGGGACAGGGAATGGGTCCCGCTGATGATCTTGTATGAACCCCAGCTCTTAGAACAGTTCCTGACCCAAATAAGCACCAAACAAATCCCATGACAAAATACAGCGAGACAGGGCCAGGAGATACACGGTCCCCTATGCCCCAAAGGTGCCCCCTGGCCTCAGTCCCCCCGCCTTTCTCAAGCCCACCACCGGGGCCAGACCAGGTAACTGTCACCCTCACTTCATGGGTGACTATTCCGCTGCTTCTGGGACCAGGCTTGTCGTGGACCTGGTTCCCACGTGGTGTGTCCCTGAGGCCCCCATTCTACCACCCAGCTGCCTTCCCAGGGTGAGGATTGTCTGTCCCATATCCCCTCACCCAGGAACAGGGAGTAAATGAGGAGAGAAGGGCCATACCCGAGTTCTAAGAGCTTAAGAAAAGTAAGAAAATAAGTCTGTTTTGGTGGGGAAATGAGGGAGCAGTTGTCCTGGGAGTATGGGGAAGCTAAGGTTCCCTGCCTAAGAAATCTACACTGAAGATCTTCTAGACTCTATAGTTTGCTGCTATGGTCAGAGTACGTGTCTACCGAATCTGTTCGACTGTACTGAGAACAGTGCTCTGCACACAGTAAGCTCTCAATAAATATGATTGATTTTAGTCAAAGAGGAACTTAGCACTGAGGCAGAGAGATAACAGTCTTAAGTGCTTATTTTGGCTCAAGCAGTGTTTTAAGCATTGGGGCAGATGCAAGTTCATCAGGTCCAGTACTGTCCTGTATCACAGTGTAGGTAGTTGGGAAAACCGGTATTGAATCCCCATTTTCGGATGAGGAAAGTGAGGCACAGAGAGGTGAAGTGACTTGCCCGGTGTCACACAGCAGTCACCGGTTAGAGCTGGGATTAGAACCCGAGTCCTCTATGTCCCAGGCTCCTGCTCTTTCAACTAGGCCATGCTGCATCTCAGGGCAATCAGATGAGATCAGATTTAATGACATTTAATGAGTGCTGACCATGTCCAGCACACTGAACTAAGACCTTGGGAAAGCATGATACTGTAATATCTGGCAATTTTGGTCAAGGACTGCATCTGCCTACTCTACTGTATTGTATTCCCTGAGGCACTTAGTGCAGTGCTTGATAAATGCTATTATTTGCAACCTTGAAGGATTTAAGCCAATAATAATAGCGATGGTTTTTATTAAGAGCTTACTATGTGCCAAACACTGTACTAAGCGCTGAGCACTGTTCTAAGCTCTGTAGGTCCTAGACTGGGAGGATGCCAGCCAGTTCTATTTATTGAGCGCTTACCTTGTGCAGAGTGCTGTACTGACATCTTGGAAAAGTGTAATACAGAAGAATTGGCAGATATGTTCCCTCCCCATAACGGACTGACAGACCAGAGGGAGAGATAGACATCAATTTGAATAAATTTCTAATGCCGAATTTAAAGAGAGGTACATAAATGCTGTGGGGTAGGGGGTGGAGTGGATATCTAAAGCTCAAAGTGTAAGATTGGTCAATACACCACTTATGAGCGTGTCTAAGTTGATAAAGTCTGGGGATCAGTGGACCTGTAGAGTGTAGACCTGGACTATATCCCGAGAACAAGAGTATCCAAACCGTCAATGGTCAAGGATAACGATAGTAATAGTAATTGTGGTATTTTGTAAGAGCTTCCTATATGCCTTGCACTGTACTAAATGCTGGGGTAGATACCAGTTAATTAGGTTGGATGCAGTCCATGTCCCACGTTGAGGTCACAGTTTTAATCCCCATTTTACAGATGAATTAGTTTGGAGATGAGTAAGGAGATGAGGCACAGAGAAGTGAAGTGAATTGTCCAAGGTCACACAGCAGAGAAGTGGCAGAGCTTGGATTAGAGCCTGTCGTTGGGCAGGGATTGTCTCTATCTGTTGCTGAATTGTACTTTCCAAGCGCTTAGTAGAGTGCTCTGCACACAGTAAAAGCTCAATAAGTATGATTGAATGAATGAATGAATGAACCAGGTTCTTCTTACTCTCAGGCCCATGCTCTATCCTCGAGACCAGACTGCGCAGGTCTGGCCCCTGCACCAGTGATGAGAGCGTCTAAACTGGTAACGTTTGGGAATCAGAGGATTTATCAGAGTGTAGGTCTGGTTTCTAAGGAGGGTGATAATGTTCAGAAATCAGCGGACCTATCTGGGTGTAGAGATTAGACAATCTCTAATCTAATCATTGTTCTGTGGTGTGGTGTTCTGTGTGGTGTGTTCTGTGGTGTGTGGTCTGTGGTGTTACCTTGGGTGAGTTACTTCACTGCTCTGTGCCTCAGTTACCTCATCTGTAAATTAGACATTCAATAACTGTCGTTCCTCTCCTCTTCGATTATGAGCCCCATGAAGGATATAGACCCTGTCCAACCTGATTGTGAAGAAAGGAAATCAGGATTCCACCTCAAAATAGGGTCTAACTGAGCTAATGACACCAAAGAGATTTCACTTCAAAGCCTATCTAAAACAGAGAGAGATCAATTGACGTCTAGTGAATCCCCCCAAAAGGCGCTTCCGTTTCTTTGTAGATGCAGATAATGAAGAGTCATGGAAAAATAAAAGCAAGCTAGATTATGCAACCAAAATAACCAGTTTTATATAGTCCCCCAAATCCAATCTATACAGCCAAAATAATAATAATAATAATAATAATTGTATTTGTTAAGCACTTACAATGTGGCAAGCACAGTTCTAAGTGCTGGGGGAATACAAGGTGATGAGGTTGTCCCACGTGAGGCTCACAGTCTTAATCACCATTTTCAGATGAGATCATTGAGGCACAGAGAAGTGAAGTGACTTGCCCAAAGAGCCACACAGCTGACAATTGGCGGAGTCTGGATTTGAACCCATGACCTCTGATTGCAAAGGCTTGGCTCTTTCCACGGAGCCACGCTGTTTCTCTACCTCTACAACCACCTCTTTATAAATAGGGGCAGTATCAAAGATATGGGCAGCTATTCACGTAAGTAATAGAGTCTCCTGTGGGAAATGACAGGTGAAACTCAGTCTGGTCAAAAACATTTTGGATAAATGGATAAACTCACACTCTCTGTCCATACCAGTTGTGTTCTTCCTGGGACAGCGAGTGTGTCAGACAAGGGTACTGCACAGTGCTGAATATATGTAGGAGTTTTATATTTATGGCCAAAGTGACAGGGTATAGTGTCGAACACGTTTAGACTGTTAGATCAGTAGGCAATTGTCAGGATTATGATATTAGTAGATCTGCAGATTTGGGGGTGGTTTTGGGGAATAGCTTGAGTCGGGACATCGAAAACCCTTTTATTTTGCTTCCTTCATTGAGTGCCTCCAACTCAGCCCCACAGCATTTATGCAGTAAGAGGTGGGGCTTAGTGCAAAGCAGCATGGTTTACTGGAAAGGCCAAGGGTTTAGGAGTCAGAGGACGTAGGTTCTAATCCCAGTTTCACCACTTGTCTGCTGTGTGACCTTGGGCAAGCCGCTTAACCTCTCTGTACCTCAGTTACTTCATCTGCAAAGTAGGGATTAAGACTGTGAGTCTCACGTGGGGCAACCTGATTACCTTGTATCTACCCCAGCGTTTAGAACAGTGCTTGGCACATAGTAAGCGCTTAACAAATGCCATAATAATAATTAATATTGTTTATCTGCAATTTATTGCTTTATATTGATGCCCCTCTCCCCCTCTAGACTGCAAACTAATTTTGGGCAGGGAATGTGTCTACCAACTCAGTTATAGTGTACTCTTCCAAGTGCTTAGTAACACTACTACTACTAATTTTGGTATTTGTTGAGCACTTACTATGAGCCAAGCACTGTTCTAAGCACTGGACTGGATGCAAGGTAATCAAGTTGGACACATTCCCTGTCCCACATGGGGACAGCACATAGTACAGTGCACTGCACACAGTAAGCGCTCAATAAAGAGGATTGGCTGATTGAAAACCACTGAATGTAGAGATTAGAGGGTGAGTGTGTCATCTAAGATGAAGAATGGGGGAAGGATCAGGGGAGGCACAGAGGGGAGGGAAAGGAGGAATAGGGGACAGAAGGAGAAGGGGACTGGAAGGAGGAGACAAAAGGAGGGAAGATGGTTGGAGGGAGGAAGAACAGGACACCTGTGTTTGATGCTCTCCTCTCTTCTGCTCCCACCTCCAATGTGGCCACAAATACCCTTCTTGCTGCTATGGGGTCAAGGGATTGTTGCTGGTCAGTGGTGACTTGTTTCATGACTGAGAGGGGATAGGGACTGGTTTCTACCAGGCCACGGTCACTGCAGCCTCGCTCCTCCCGGAGAAAAACCTGCCGAAAGAGGGAGGGGGAACCGCGGGGCACAGGAAGATGTGTGCTGTTGAGAGAGAGCGAGAGAGAGAGCTCTGCCCCAGTCCTCCCTGCCAGTCACCACCGGGCTGCCACCTGGGAGCCATCTGAGCTGGCAGTGGTAATCTGAGGAGCAACACTTTGTCTCCTACCTATCAAGATTAAAACGAATTCTTTTCTGAGACCTCGGACAGGAGGGGATCCAACCAAATGCCGTGGGGCCTATGCTTCAAAGGTCCGGAGATTGGGAAGGTTGGAAGTCCTGGAAGAAGGCTCCTCAGAGGTGACCAGTCCTGGCTCCCAGGACAGGAGTTCCCTCAGAAAGCCTGAAACCACACTGACAAGGCAGTCGGCCTTATCCTACTCACAAATATCCATCGCTCCTGCTAGCAGGGAGGGCAGCTCGTGAGCAGTCGGACTCTGTCGGGACAAGCCTGATGCTACATTTTATCAGCTGCCTTCCTCTTCTCTGTCCTCCCTCAGGGAGTGGTTAGTGTGTGAATGAGTGACTCACTGAGCACTAATCCACTCTGAACCTCGAAATGGGGCATTTCTAGACATGTTCAATTTCCCTTCCCAGATCTTCCCCCACAATTACCCGGAGACAAATGACCGATCAGAGATGCCCATGGAGAAACATGGCGGCCTCAGTGCCTTATCCTGCAGCCCCCGGGAACATGCCACTTCCCACCCACAGCCCAGCTCTGCTAGGACCAAGCCTGGGTCTCGAGTATGTGTCTGAAACCCTCACTTTCACGGTCACACATGGCCACAGATGCTCCTGTTATAACTGCCTATCATCCCCCTCCCTATCTGTACATCTCTCCCTGCTAGCTTTCCACAAGGAGTGAGTGACATCACACAAAGGTCAGCGTGACAGGTGGCTTCTCCCTCCCTCCGGACCTGTTCCCCTTCCTTCTCCCCCCACTCCCTATCTTCAGCCATTCCACAAGCAGGCTTTGGGAGAAGGCAGGGACAGATAATTCACCCATCACAATCCTTGTTCACCCAAACTCGGGCCTCCTTTTTTTATGGCATTTGTTAAGAGTGTACTATGTGCCAGACACTTGTCTAAGCAGAAGATAATCAGGTTGGACACAGTCCGTGTGCCCCTGGGGCCTCAGCTTCAATCTCTATTTTACAGATAATAATCATGGTGTTTGTTACACGTTTACAATGTGTCAAGCACTATTCTAAGCGCTGAGGTAATAATAATAATAATAATAGCGTTTAGTAAGCGGTTACTATGTGCAAAGCACTGTTCTAAGCCCTGGAGAGTTTCCAAGATGATCAGGTTGTCCCACAGTGACAAGTTAAGTGACTTGCCCAAAGTCACACAGCTGACAAGTGGCAGAGCCGGGATTAGCACCCAAGACCTCTGACTCCCAAGCCTGGACTCTTTCCACTAAGCCACGCTCCTTCTTAGATGAGGTAACTGAGGCCAGAGAAGTGAAGTAACTTGTCCAAGGTCACCCAGTAGACAAGTGGTAGAGGCAGGATTAGAACCCGGGTCCTTTGACTCCCAGGCCCCATTCTCTTTCCACTAGGCCTCACTGCTTCCCTCATCCTTCCAGAATCAGGTGTGGGGAGGTCATGACCATTCCCCAGTCTTTGGGAGGTTACCCTGGTGATCACATCATCAGACCAGTCCTCTCTACCCCATAGCTCAGAACTCTGTTGTCAGGCATCGGGACAGGTCTACCCCGCCCACAATTTGGGAGCCCAGTGGACTGTAATTTTGTTGTGGGCAGGGAATATGTCTGTTCATTGTTATATTTACTCTCCCAAGCACTTAGTTCAGTGCTCTGCCCACAGTATGCGCTCAATCATCTTCATCATCAATCGTATTTATTGAGTGCTTACTGTGTGCAGAGCACTGTACTAAGCGCTTGGGAAGTACAAGTTGGCAACATATAGAGACAGTGCCTACCCAACAGTGGGCTCACAGTCTAAAAGGGGGAGACAGAGAACAAAACCAAACATACTAACAAAATAAAATAAATAGAATAGATATGTACAAGTCAAATAAATAAATAAACAGAGTAATAAATATGCACAAACATATATACATATATACAGGTGCTGTGGGGAAGCACCCAATAAATATGATTGAATGATTGAATGAAAATTGAGGTCAATGAAGCATAGGCACCTCACCAGTAACTCAGTAGCTGGGAGTGAGGAGCCATTAGTGATCTTGCTTGCCCTCCCTTTTTTAAAAAAATGATACTTGTTAGGTGCTTACTATGTGCCAGGCACTGTAATAACTGCTGGAGTAGATACAAGCTGATACCAGTCTCACCGAGAAGCAGCATGGCTCAGTGGAAAGAGCACAGGCTTTGGAGTCAGAGGTCATGGGTTCAAATCCTAGCTCTGCCAATTGTCAGCTGTGTGACTTTGGGCAAGTCACCTAACTTCTCTGGGCCTCAGTTCCCTCATCTGTAAAATGGGGATGAAGACTGTGAGCCCCCCTGGGGACAACCTGATCACCTTGTAACCTCCCCAGTACTTAGGACAGTGGTTTGCACATAGCAAGTGCTTAATAAATGTCATTATTATTATTATTATTATGAATATTAGGTTTTATGTGGTTCATGTCCCACATGGTGCACATTGTTTTCATCCCCATTCGAATCCCCATTTAATCCTCATTGAGATAAGTGAGGCACAGAGAAGTTAAATCAATCAATCAATCAATCAATCAATCAATCATATTTATTGAGTGCTTACTATGTGCAGAGCACTGTACTAAGTGCTTGGGAAGTACAAATTGGCAACACATAGAGACAGTCCCTACCCAACAGTGGGCTCCCAGTCTGAAAGGGGGAGGCAGAGAACAAAGCCAAACATACCAAAAAAAATAAAATAAATAGGATAGAAATGTACAAGTAAAATAAATAAATAAATAAATAAATAGAGTAATAAATATGTACAAACATATAAACATATATACAGGTGCTGTGGGGAAGGGAAGGAGGTAAGATGGGGGGATGGAGAGGGGGACGAGGGGGAGAGGAAGGAAGGGGCTCAGTCTGGGAAGGCCTCCTGGAGGAGGTGAGCTCTCAGCAGGGCCTTGAAGGGAGGAAGAGAGCTAGCTTGGCGGAGGGGCAGAGGGAGGGCATTCCAGGCCCGGGGGATGACGTGGGCCGGGGGTCGATGGCGGGACAGGAGAGAACGAGGTACAGTGAGGAGATTAGCGGTGGAGGAGCGGAGGGTGTGCGCTGGGCAGTAGAAGGAGAGAAGGGAGGTGAGGTAGGAGGGGGCGAGGTGATGGACAGCCTTGAAGCCCAGGGTGAGGAGTTTCTGCCTGATGCGCAGATTGATTGGTAGCCATTGGAGATTTTTGAGGAGGGGAGTAATATGCCCAGAGCGTTTCTGGACAAAGATAATCCGGGCAGCAGCATGAAGTATGGATTGAAGTGGAGAGAGACAAGAGGATGGGAGATCAGAGAGAAGGCTGGTGCAGTAGTCCAGACGGGATAGGATGAGAGCTTGAATGAGCAGGGTAGCGGTTGGGATGGAGAGGAAAGGGCGGATCTTGGCAATGTTGTGGAGCTGAGACCGGCAGGTTTTGGTGACGGCTTGGATGGAAGGGGTGAATGAGAGAGCGGGGTCGAGGATGACACCAAGGTTGCGGGCTTGTGAGACGGGAAGGATGGTAGTGCCGTCAACAGAGATGGGAAAGTCTGGGAGAGGACAAGGTTTGGGAGGGAAGACAAGGAGCTCAGTCTTCGACATGTTGAGCTTTAGGTGGCGAGCAGACATCCAGATGGAGATGTTCTGAAGGCTGGAGGAGATGCGAGCCTGGAGGGAGGGGGAGAGAGCAGGGGCAGAGTTGTAGATCTGGGTGTCATCAGCATAGAGATGATAGTTGAAGCCGTGGGAGCGAATGAGGTCACCAAGGGAGTGAGTGTATATTGAGAACAGAAGGGGACCAAGGACTGAACCTTGGGGAACCCCCACAGTAAGGGGATGGGAGGGGGAGGAGGAGCCTGCAAAAGAGACTGAGAAAGAACGACCGGAGATATAAGAGGAGAACCAGGAGAGGACGGAGTCTGTGAAGCCAAGGTCAGATAGCGTGTTGAGGAGAAGGGGGTGGTCCACAGTGTCGAAGACAGCCGAGAGGTCGAGGAGGATTAGGACAGAGTATAAATGACTTGCCCAGGGTCACCCAGTAGACAGTGGTGGAGCTGGAATTAGAACCCAGACCCTCTGAGTCCAGGCCTGTTCTCTTTCTGCTGTCATGCTGCTTCTCTCTCCTCACTTCCTCTTGTTCTCCTCTTCTCTTCTTCTCCTTTCCCTCTATCCTCCTCTTCTCCCCTAGAGACCTTAAGGCTTTCCAACCTCTGGTAGCACTATACTGAATCAATTAATAGTATTTACTGAGCACTTATTGGAAGCACAACAATGTAGTAAGCACTTGGGAGGGAACAAGAGAATTAAGTAGATCTTCCCTCTGCTCTCAAGGAGCATGCAAACTAGTGAAAAACATTGATACCGTTTTGGAGAAAACCCAGTGCCCAGGAATATCATCCCAAATTGACAAAAGCAACTATTTTGTGATATGACACCTTGATATTTCTGCACATGCAGTCTTCCACATTCTTCTACTTAATCCTTTACTCCCTCACATGTGCCACCTAGGGTTAGGGTTTGATTTGAGGTCTTTCATCTGTGTTTACCTTGGGTCTGTCTCCCTGCTTAGACTGCAAGCTCCTTAAGCTCAGAGATTAAGTTTTCTAAATCGACTGTACTCTCCCAAGTACTTAGTACACAGCTCTGCAAAAAAAGTATTCTCGGTCAATGCTATCTCTTGATTCATTCATTCATTTCCATTAGCAACCATGTCAGCTTCCCCATTCCCATCAGTGGCATCTCGCAGTTTGAACCCACACACCTCGCTCTTCTAATGTTAACTTTCTAACTGTACCTTGATCTTGTCTATCTAGCCTCCAACCTCCCGCTCATGTCCCGCCTCTGGCATGGAAAACTCTCCCTCCTCATGTAAGGCAGACAATGACTCGCCCTGGCTTCAAAGCCTTACTGAAGGCCCGTCTCCTCCAAGAGGCCTTCCCTGACTGCACCCTCCTTTACTCTTCTCCCACTCCCTTCTGTGTCACCCTGACTTGTTCCCTTTTTCATCCCCTGTCCCAGTCCCACAGTGCTTATGTACATATCTGTAATTTATTTATTTATATTAATGTCTGTCTCTCCTTGTACACTGTAAGATCTCCGTGGGCAGGGAATATTTCTATTATTCATTCATATACCTATGTAGATATATACCCCTGTACATATCTGTAATTTATTCATTTATATTAATTTTGGTCTCTCCCTGTAGACTGTACGCTCTCTGTGGGCAGGGAATATGTCTGTTATATTGCTAAATTGTACTCGCCTAAGCACTTAGTACAGTGTTCTGCACTCAGTAAGTGCTCAATAAATATTACTGAATGAGTGAATGATTTTCCAAGCTGGGGGAAGAAACCCCCCTGCACCACCAAGTCACTTTTAATCAGTCCTGCCTTAGGCATGTTGGGACTCGGGGCAGTGCACTGTCCTTCCATAACAGAGCCCTATAGTCACTCCAGTGGGACCCAGTGGGAGGGCGGTGGCCTCCCTGGAATCCGAGGAGGGATCTGCTTCAGACCCAGTAGATCCCCTTCTCCAGAACGTTCTCATCCGCCTGTCGCTAACGATCATCAGGAACAGGCGGATGACCGAGAAGGTAAACCCCAGGACCATGTGGCTGTTTATCAGCAGGAGAGAGGTTCCCTTCATATTAAACAAAATGCTCGGTGTGATCGTCTGCCGCCCATAGAGGAGGACGTAGAGGGTGACCAGGGCGATGACCCTGTTGGCTGCCGCGACCACGGGCATCGCCCTAGAGAAGCGGCTGGGCCCGTGGATGTGTCAGACTTGCCGATGGTGCCTGTAGAGGACGAGCACCATGTAGCCGCAGGCCATGGTCATAGGTCCCACGAAGAACAGATTGCACAGGGCCAAAACGACCACAATGGCCAGGATATTTGCCTCAGTGGCACTGATGGTCGAGCAGTATTTGAGGTCCAGTGTGAGTTGGACGCTGCTGTTGTTCTGGGGACCGGTCATGTACTACTGACCCCGTCGAGACTACTGTATCAGCCTGCTCTCCGATCTCCCATCTTCTTGTCTCTCCCCGCTTCAATACATACTTCACGCTGCTGCCCGGATTGTCTTTGTCCAGAAACGCTCTGGGCATGTTAATCCCCTCCTCAAAAATCTCCAGTGGCTACCAATCAACCTACGCATCAGGCAGAAACTCCTCACCCTCGGCTTCAAGGCTCTCCATCACCTCGCCCCCTCTTACCTCACCTCCCTTCTCTCCTTCTACAGCCCAGCCCGCACCCTCTGCTCCTCTGCCGCTAATCTCCTCACCGTGCCTCGTTCTCGCCTGTCCCGCCGTCGACGCCCGGCCCACGTCATTCCCCTGGCCTGGAATGCCCTCCCTCCCCACGTCCGCCAAGCTAGCTCTCGTCCTCCCTTCAAGACCCTACTGAGAGCTCACCTCCTCCAGGAGGCCTTCCCAGACTGAGCCCCCTCCTTCCTCTTCCCACCCTCCCCCCTCCATCCACCTCGCCTTACCTCCTTCCCTTCCCCACAGCACCTGTATATATGTATATATGTTTGTACGTATTTATTACTCTATTTCTTCATTTATTTTACTTGTACATATCTATTCTATTTATTTTATTTTGTTAAAATGCTTTGTTTTGTTCTCTGTCTCCCCCTTCTAGACTGTGAGTCCACTGTTGGGTAGGGACCATCTCTACATGTTGCCAACTTGTACTTCCCAAGCGCTTTGTACAGTGCTCTGCACACAGTAAGCGCTCAATAAATACTATTGATTGATTGATTGATTGATATATTTGTACATATTTATTACTCTATTTATTTTATTTTGTTAATAAGTTTGGTTTTGTTGTCTGTCTCCCCCTTCTAGACTGTGAGCCCGCTGTTGGGTAGGGAACCGTCTCTAATATGTTGCCAAATTGTACTTCCCAAGCGCTTAGTACAGTGCTCTGCACGCAGTAAGCGCTCAATAAATACGATTGAATGAATGAATGAATGAATGCATATCAGGACAGTAACGCTAATCAACATGTTGAGGACCCAGGAGAGGGCACAGAAGGGAACGATGTACTGGGGTAACTTGGCTTTGGCTCCTGCCCACCGGGTGTTGCCGGGGCTGATGGTGACGGCCTGGAAGATGCTCAGGAGGCAGGTTGTGCAGATGGCAAGACCCCGGGCCATCCGGTACAGGTAAATGAGGACTTTACATCCAACCGCATCCAGGATGTTTCTCCAGCCCCAAACTGACAAGACTTCCAGGATTCAATTGGTGAGGAGGATAATGGTGTTGGCCAAGACCAGGTGGGCGAGGATCAGGTCGGAGAAGCTGGGCTTGTGGCTGGTGGAGATAACACTTGCATAGAACAAGAGGAGGAAGACGTTCACTAAGACTCCAATGCTGATCTGCCACAGAATCGCAGTGCCATAGGAGAGCTCCGTGCCATCCATCCTCTCCACACCTCAGTTAGAAGAAGAGGAGGGCTCCAGCAGAGTGACCTGGTATGGGGAACGAGATAGAGAGAATGTGAGAAAGCAGAGAAAGCACTAAAGCACTCCGAACATGCTTAGTCCCTGGAGCCCGGCCCTCCTTGGTGACATGGTGAAGCCACGTAATAACAGTGTGGCCTACTAGTAATGATAGTAATTGTATTTGTTAAGCACTTACTATACTGAGAAGCAGTATGGCTCAGTGGAAAGGGCGCGGGCCTGGGAGTCTGAGGTCATGGGTTCGAATCCCGGCTCCATCAGTTGTCAGCTGTGTGACCTTGGGCAAGCCACTTAACTTCTCTAAGCCTCAGTTCCTTCTTCTGTAAAATGGGGATGAAGACTGTGAGCCCCACATGGGACAACCTGATTACCTTGTATTCCCCCAGCGCTTAGAACAGTGCTTTGCACATAGTAACTGCTTAACAAATGCCATTATTATTATTATTATATGCCAGGCACTGTTCTAAGCACTGAGGTAGACACAAGATAATTGGGTTGGATAAAGTCCCTGTCCCAAATCGGGCTCACGGTCTTAATCCCCATTTTACAGATGAGGTAAATGTGGTCCAGAGAAGATAAGCGACTTGCCCAAGGTCACACAGCAGACAAATGGTTGAGCCGGCTCTAAAACCCATGACCTTCTGACTTTTAGGCCCATGTTTTATCCACTGGAAAGAGCATGGGCCTGGGATTCATTGTATTCTCCCAAGTGCTTAGTACACAGCTCTACACACAGTCAGCGCTCAATAAATAGGATTGACTGATTGAATGACTGACTCATAGAGGACCTGTAATCTTAACAAATACCATTATTATTATTATTATTATTATTATTATTATTATTATTATTATTATTATCCAGATTCTGTCAATTACCTGCTGTGTGACCTTGGGCACGTCACTTAATTTCTCTGTGCCTCAATATTCTCAACTTTAAAATGGAGATTCAATACCTGTTCTCCCTCCTATCTAGATTGGGAGCCCCATGCGGGACAGAGACTGTGTCCAACCTAATTAACATGTAACTACCCCACTGCTTAGAACAGTGTTTGAGGCTTAGTAAACACTTCTCAAATACCATAAAAAACCCAACCTGGCCCAGCTGGACAAGGAGACTTGGCATGTGACAGGCTAAAGGCCCAAAGATCAAAACATCTCTAGAATCTGCCCTTTCCTTTCCATCCAAACTGCTACTATGCTGATCCACCCACTTATCATATCCCAATTTGATTGCTGAGTCAGCTTCCTTGCTGGTCTACTTGCCTACAGACACTTCCCAATCCAGTCCTTTCTTCATTCTGCTGCCCATGTCGTTTTTCTAAAATAACTCATTCAGTCCACATCTCCCGACTCTTCAAGAGCCTCCAGGGATTGCTCATCCACCTCCACATCAAACAGTAACTCCTTACCATCGGCTTTAAAGCTGTCAGTCAGCTATCCTACCTACCTCACTGTTCTTCTGCTATAAACCATCCCATATTCTATCATCAACCTACTCACTGTACCTCTATTTTGTCCTCCTTGATGGAGACCCCTCGTCCATGTCCCCGATCTGGCCTGAAACTCTTTCCTTCATAGTTGATGCAACACCAGTCTTCCCACTGAAAGCCCTCCTTTTTTTAAAAAAAATATATTATTTGTTAAGGGCTTACTCTGCAAGCACTATTCTGAGCACTGAGATCGATACAAGAAAATTAGTTTGGAAACAGTCCATGTTCCCCAGAGGGCTTACAGTCGTAATCAGCATATTACACATGGATAACTAAGGCAAAGGGAAGTTAGGTGATTTGCCCAAAGTCACCCAGCAGACAAGTGGCAGACTGGGACCCAGATCCTTTGGACTTCCAGACCCAAGCTCTATCCACTAGACCACACTGCTCCTCCATTACAAAGGATAGCATTCTTATGTGCACAATGTCGTCAGGACTATGGGTTCTGCATTGATGTTTTTGGACAAACACACTCATAGGTGAATTTCACCATCAGAGGTGTCCTCAAATATCAAGGATGTGTGTGTCTATGTGTGTGTGTGTGTGTGTGCGTGTGTGTGTGTGTGTGTGTGCCCACTTCGTGGGAGCCATGGGGGAAATGGTTTCCTTAGCTTGTGGGAACTGGTCTCCTAGCCATGCTCATTCCAAATCTCTTGTAGACCTGAGAGTTTCCAGTCAGAGTTGGAAAGATACAGAATGGTGGCTTCCTGGTATGTTCGCTCTTTGAAGTCTGTTCTTTTCAGCCACGATTCTCCCTTAAATTCCTCTCCTGTTTTTGCTCTAAAGCACCAAGGGAAAAGTTGGGAGGGAAGGCCAAAGGACGACTTTGGAAATGAGAAGAAACCTGATGGAAAAATAGAGGACCATGGTCTTTTTCACCAAGAACAGCAGTATGGAATTCTATCAATCAATAAATCAATTTATTGAGCACTTGCTGTGTGCAGTGAACCGTACTAAGTGCCCAGGAGAGTACAATAAAACAGTAGGTGCCCACAATGAGCCTATAGTCTAGAGGATTCCTCCTGGGACATTTTAAGAAAATGTTAATTGTCAAAAATCTCCAGTGGCTATCAATCAACCTACGCATCAGGCAGAAACTCCTCACCCTTGGCTTCAAGGCTGTCCATCACCTCGCCCCCTCCTACCTCACCTCCCTTTTCTCCTTCTACAGCCCAACCAGCATCCTCCGCTCCTCTGCCGCTAATCTCCTCACCGTGCCTCGTTCTCGCCTGTTCCACCATTGACCCCCGGCCCATGTCATCCCCCTGACCTGGAATGCCCTCCCTCCCCACATCCACCAAGCTAGCTCTCGTCCTCCCTTCAAGGCCCTACTGAGAGCTCACCAGGAGGCCTTCCCAGACTGAGCCCCCTCTTTCCTCTCCCCCTCCTCCCCCTCTCCATCCCCCTACCTTACCTCCTTCCCTTCCCCCAGCACCTTGTATATACGTATATATGTTTGTATGTATTTATTACCCTATTTATTTATTTATTTATTTTACCTGCACATATTTATTCTACATATTTTATTTTGTTAATATGTTTTGTTTTGTTCTCTGTCTCCCCCTTCTAGACTGTGAGCCCACTGTTGGGTAGGGACCGTCTTATATGTTGCCAACTTGTACTTTCTAAGCGCTTAGTACAGTGCTCTGCACACAGTAAGTGCTCAATAAAGACGATTGAATGAATGAATGAAAGTAAATGTTAATTGACAATCAATAGTATTTATTGAGCAACTATGGTGTTCACAGCTCTGTATTAAGTAGAAATTGAAAATAGAGTTCTTAAATGTGATCCCCTTCCTCAAGGAGTTTTTAATCTACTATTAATGCTTGAGTGTCTATTGGGTGCAGAGAGCATTGTACCAATACCTTGGGAGGGGACAAGCGAATTAGTTGACAGAATCCTTGCCATCAAACATTTTACAACAAATAGAACTGCCTCAGCACTGTAGTAACCATCTAGGTGCATACAGTAGAATCAGTAGCTCTCAAGAACCTTACAATCTAGTAAGACATAGACACATTAAGATAACAGATTTGTCTGATTATTTTTCCTCCCATTACAACATTGATCATCATAAACCTTGAAGACACTTAAAGAACTAGTGCTATTCTATCTTGTCTCAATTAAGCTCTTAAAGCTTACATGGGTCATATTTATTGCATATTGCCTATTTTTCCTTTAATATTTTTGAATGTTGTTCTGGTGCATTTAGCTTGGGCAACTTGGAGAAACAGCATGGCTCAGTGGAAAGAGCACGGGCTTTGGAGTCAGAGGTAGTGGGTTCAAACCCCGGCTCCGTCAATTGTCATCTGTGTGACTTTGGGCAAGTCACAACTTCTCTGTGCCATGATTACCTCACCTGTAAAATGAGGACGAAGACTGTGAGCCACGTGGGACAACCTGATCACTTTGTAACCTCCCCAGCGCTTAGAACAGTGCTTTGCACATAGTAAGCGCTTAATAAATGCCATAATTATCATTCTTATTAACAAAAGGTTCACTCTCCTGCACCACAACATCTGTGAGATTGTCTCTCTCTCTGCATCGTGCTCCAAGAGAAGGAGATAAGTCTCAGATGGGATATGAGAATGAGGGGGAAAGGGTGTAGGGTCATCTACGTCTGCACTGAAAGAACAGTAGTGAGGGGAGGAATAGGGCAAGAGGACAAGGAAGAAGTTTGTCCTTGTGTAAACAGCAAGGGCTTGGGGGTCACAGGGCCTGTGTTCTAATCCCAGCTCTGCTACTTGTCTGCTGTGTGACCTTGGGCAAGTCACATAACTTCTCAGTGCCATAGTTTTCAGAACTCTATAAAAGAGATTCAATACCTGTTCTCCCTCCTGATTAAACTGTGAGCCCTATGTGGGACAAGAACTGCGTCTGACCTGATTGATTGGTACATGTCTACTGACTCTGTTCCATTGTACAGTTCTCTGCACACACTAAGTGCTCAGTGAAAACAATGATTGATTGATTAGCAATGGAATCCATGCCAGCACTTAGAATGGTGCTCTACACACAGCAAAGATTTAACAAATACCACAAAAAAGAGAATGGAGGGAAGTAAGGAGACCGACAGTGGGAAGCTAGAAAGAAGACTAGAGGGAGGTGGATGCAGTCAAGAAGAATTGGACCACTAACCTCTGTTGCTCTACTCTGTGCCGTCCCCACCCCCATTGTGGACCCCAGGGCTTAGTGGAGATCTCTGTGGTCCTGCCATCTCTGCCCACCACCCATCCTATTCCTCTAAGACTGTGGAAATACTTCTGTGTCAGTGATATCTCGAATGGTGGCTGAGAGGGACGGGAACTGTCTTCAACTAGACCATGGTCACTGTAGCCCTGCTTCTCTGAGAGATAAGGCTGTGGAATAATAATAATAACGTTGACATTTGTTAAGCGCTTACTATGTGCCAAGCACTGTTCTAAGCGCTGGGAGAGATACAAGGTAATCAGGTTGTCCCAAGTGGGGCTCACATTCTTAATCCCCATTTTTCAGATGAGGTAACTGAGGCACAGAGAAGCTAAGTGACTTGCCCAAAGTCACACAGCTGACAAGTGGCAGAGCCGGGATTAGAACGCACGACCTCTGATTCCCAAGCCCCGGCTCTTACCACTGAGCCACGTTGGAAGGAGGGAAGGGGAGCAGGGTGAGACACAGGGAGATGTGTGCTTTGCAATCCCCTCTCTCTGTCCCAGTCCCCCCCCCCCGCCCACCAGCCGACACCTGAGGGCTATCTGGGAACCATTCTGAGCTCTTAGTGGCCACCTTAGTGGCAACACTTTGTCTCCTACACAATGAGATAAGAACTGATTCTTTTCTGAGTCCTTGGATAGGTGGCGATCCAGTCTATTATTAAGAGAACCTTTGCAACAGAGATTCTGGGAATGGGAAGGTGGAAGCCCTGGGAAAAGGCTCTTCAGGGATGACCAGCCCTGATTCCCATCCCGGAGCTCCAGTCTGAAGCTGCGGAGTTCCATTGGAAAGACCGGAAACCGCCCTGACAGAGAAACGGGTTCATCCTACTCACCCAACTCCATTGTTCGTGCTGGCTGGGAGGGCAGCTCACGGGTAGTCAGACTCTTGCAGGACAGGGTTGAGGCAGCATTTATCAGCCACTTTCCTCACCTCTTCCCTTTCTCAGCGAGTGATTAGTGTGTGTTGTGAATGAGTGACTCTCTGAGCACTAATTCGCTCTGACACTCAAACTGAGACATTTCTGCAAATGCCCAGACTCCCCTCCCTGCTGCCCACCAGTCAAGGAGAAGATGAGCCCAGCTCTCTCCATGCAATTACCTGCTAATAATTGAGCAACAGAGATACCCATGGAGAGACATGGTGGCATCAGTTCTATATCCTGCAGCCCCGGTGACATCCCAACTCTCACCCACAGCCCATCTCTGCCAGGAGCCAAGCCTGCGTCTGTATTGGGTGTCTGACAGTCTCACTGGCGGGGTCGCACAGGGCCACAGGTGCTACTGTGCCCCAGCCCCCCATTACCCGCACCCCCATCTTTGTGTCTCAACAACATCGATCTGCTAAGCCAGAAGGAGGGAAAATTTGGAGGGGAGAGCGGGTGGACTGATTGGAAGCTGCTCAGCCTTATTCCAGATTCCTGGGCCCAGCAATGAGTCCTTCCCTGCGGGAACCCAAGGAGCATCCTCTCAAAGATCTCTCACAGTGCAAACCTTCACCTATCAACAGGCCTAGGACGAATCATTCAGTCAGTTAGTAGTACTGATTGAATGTCTATTGAATGCTCATTGTGGGAATGTATCTACCAACTGTTATATCGTACTCTCCCAAGTGCTTAGTACAGTGTTCTGCACACAGTAAGTGTTTAAAAAATATGATGGATGGATTGATTGAGAACTAAGACAGATGTCACAGGGGAGAGACTGGAGGCAGGAAGACCAGTTAGAAGGCTGAGGCACCTGTCCAGATGGGAGGTGATGAAGGCTTGCAACTTGGTGGTCATTGTTTGGGTCAATCAGTCAGTCACTCAGTCATATTTATTGACCACTTGTTGTGTGCAGAGCACTGTACCAAGCACTTGGGAGAGTACAATATGAGGAGCAGCATGACTTAGTGGAAAGAGCCCGGGCTTGGGAGTCAGAGGTCATGGGTTCTAACCTGGCTCTGCCACTTGTCAGCTGTGTGACTTTGGGCAAGTCACTTCACTTCTCTCTGCCTCAGTTACTTCATCTGTAAAGTGGGGATTAAGACTGTGAGCCCCACGTGGGACGACTTGATTACCTTGTATCTACCACAGAGCTTAGGACAGTGCTTGGCACATAGTAAGCACATAACAAATACCAACGTCATTATTATTACAGTATAGCTATGGAACAGACCCATTCCCTGCTCACAACGAGTTTATTATCTAGAGGGGGAGATAAACATTAATATAAATAAATAAAATGACAAATATGTGCATAAGTGCTGTGGGGCTGGGAGGGGGAATGAATAAATGGACCAGTCAGAACGATATAGAAGGGAGTGGGAAAATAGAAAAGGAGAGCTTGGTCAGGAAAGTTCTCTTGAAGGAGATGTGACTTTATTAAGCTTGAAGGGCGGGGGGAGTAATTGTCTGTTTGGGAGGAGAGTGCTCAATAAAGAAGATTGAACGAATGAAGGATCCCTCCCCTCAAGAAAGTTTCAATCTTAGGTGGGGGAGGACTGACACTAAGAGAAAAATGGAGTTGTGGAAATGAGTTCGTACTTCAAAAACAGACTGTATAGGCTCTGTATAGAGGTATTCCCAGAGACTGCGTGCACACGACCCAGAGTCTCAGAGTCCTCTCCACGCCACCCAGGACTCCTTAGGACAGTTAAGCCAGTTTGGTGACGCTTTGGATAAAGTTCCTGCCCTTTCCTGTGACTTAGTTCCCCCATACATTCTGGTAATAAAAGAGAAGAAAAAAATGCAATTGTCCACCTGCCATGACTCAGACTCAAACCAAGGTTTCTGTGGCCATAACACAGCCCACTAACCACTATATGATCACGGCATGCCCCTATTAAACTACTTGAACCCTTTTCCTCAGATAGATTTATAAATCGCTGCATTCTGCTACTTCCACTTGCTATCGTTCTCTCTGAAGATTTTCAATTCCAAGTTCCTGCCCTAGAACGTCTCCACCTCTTAGCTCATCTCCCTTTTATCAATCAATCAATCAATTGATTGGATTTATTGAGCACTTAAAGTGTGCATAGCACCGCACTAAAGGCTTGGGAAAATACAATATAACAGAGTTGGAAGACCAGTTCCCTGCCCACAACCAGCTTACAGTCTAGATGGGGGACATACATTAATATGAATAAATTGATTACAGATATGGACATTAGTGCTATTGGGTCTCTGGAGAATTTCAACAACACTGTCTGTAGTTCATTGGCTTGCCGAGTGGTTTTTGGTGTGCATTAACGTGCACGTGCATGAGTTTGATGTTTGTAGTCTGAGGAAAGGGGAGAAGCTCTACTTCTCTCCAGCCAAGATCAGGCTGAGGTTCTGGCAGACCCAAACTCAAAAAGGCCAGTTAGTCAACCTCCCTCACCAATCTACCCAGTAGAGTGGGGAATGAGGCCCAGAAAAGGGGACAAGATTTATTATTATTATTATTATTGCATTTGTTAAACACATACTATATGCCAGACACTGTTCTAAGAGCTGGGGTCGATACAAGACAATCAAATTAGACAGGGCACCTTTCCCACATGAAGCTCACTGTCTTAATCCCCACTTTACAGTTCAAGTAACTGAGGCATTGGGTCCCATTTTAGGACTTCCTTACCCTTGCAAGGGCCTGAAAGTTAACAGGCACCAAGCATTCTCCCATCTCTGTCTGCTCTTCCAAACAAGCAATCAATCAGTCATATATCAATATATGAGCATCTACTGGATGCCAAGCACAGTACTAAGCACTTGGGAGAGTAAAATAGAATTAGTAGATATGCTCCTTAGCCTCAGATCGCTTACAATCTGTCAGAGAAACAGACATCTGCACTCCTATTTACTAAAATCACAATAATCAAACCAAAAAAAGTCATCATTTTCTCAACTCAAAAAAACTATTCACACCCGAATGGAACTCGAAGCCACAATCCCTGGCTTAATAATAATAACAATTGTGGAATTTGTTAAGTGCTTAATATGTGCCAGGCACTGTGCTAAGCACTGGGGTGGATACAAGCAAATTGAGTTGGACATATTCCCTGTCCCACATCGGGCTCGCAGTCTCAATCCCCATTTTACAGATTAGATAGGTGAGGCAAAGAGAAGTGAAATGATTTGCCCAAGGTCACACAGTAGACAATTGGCAGAGATGGGATTAGAACCCATGACCAGTTCTGCGCTCTATCCACTCTGTCACACTTCCTCACGAGGCTGAGAAAGGCTATCCTTATCCATCAGGCCACCGGGGCCCTGTAGGAAGAGTTTATATTCCCAAAATGTTAATAGATCAATTGATAGATAGATTGTTAGATCAATAAGTGCCATGGGGCTGGGAAAGGGAATGAATAAAAGTAATAAGTCGGGAATGCAGGAGGGAATGGGAGAAGATGAAAGGAGGGCTTAGTCAGTGAAGGCCTCTTGGAGTACCTTCAGTGAGGCTTTGAAGGTAAGGAGGAAGATTGGGTGGAGAGAAAGAGGCTGAAATACCTGTTCTTTTACTTAGACTGTGACCCCATGCAGGACACAGACAGAGCTCAATCTTATTATCCTGTAGCTACTTTAGGGCTTAGTACAGTGCTTGACACAGAGTAACCACTAAACAGGTACCACAGTTATTATTACATTAATTAAATCCATCAGATCATAGCTCTTCCTACCTTCAAAGCCTCCTAAAATCCCACCTCCTCCTGGAAGCTGCCTCCCATTTTTTATGAACTTATTTGAATCTTCCTCAGCTCTCATGTATATATGTGTACTAATTTATTCCTTTTGACTGTTCTAGTTGTAAATGTTTTTGTTTACCTCTCCCATTATAGTATAAGCTCCTTTTAGACAGGAAAAATGTCAGTTCTTTACCTTGGGGAGGCCACTTCACTTCTTTGTGCTTCAGTTAACTCATCTGTACAAAGGGGGTGAAGGCTCTGAGCCCCATGTGGGACAGAGGCTGTGTCCAATCGATTTCCTTGAATTCATCCCAGTGCTTAGTATAGTGCCTTGCACTTTTTGAGAACTTAACAAATGCCATTATTATTATTATTATTATTATTATTATTATTATTATTATTACTGTGGGTTTAGGAGAGTATAGTAGAGTTAATAGTAAGGGTATAGACTGCAAACTCATTGTGGGCAGGGAGTGAGTTGTATTATACTCAAGTGCTTAGTAACTGATCTGCACAAGGTAAGCACTCAATAAATATGATGGAATAATTGAAGGATCCCTCTCCTCAAGAAGCTTTCAATCTAAGGTGGGAAAGAACTGATACTAACAGAAAAAAGAAAAGGGGGTTGCAGAAATGAGCTTATAAGTAAATAACAGGCTTCATAATCTATGCTACTCTCGGAGTTTGAGTGCACAAGAGTTTAGATGACTTTATGGCCCTGAGGCTCAGAGTCTTCTCTTACCCAACCCTGTATTACTTACGGGGATCCAGGCAGTCTGGTGACTATTTGGAAAAAAATGTCTGCCCTTTCCCTTTGTCCCTCATTTCAATTAGACAGATAACTACAACTATTAGTGAATACAGCAGACCTGGAATCTTGTTCTATTGAGTGTTCCCATAAAGCAATAAGTGTGTCGGGGAATTAGCTCAGATTGTAGAGTGCTTGCTTAGCATGCGAGAGGTAGGGGGATCGATGCCTGCATTCTCCAATTTTTTTGAAACCCTTGTTTTTTGGTTAGCTAATGGTCCCAGGAAGGCATGGCGGGATCTGAGCCAATTAATCAGTGGTATTCCTTCAATGCTTACCATTTGCAGAGCCATGTACCCCGCACTTGGGAGTGTACACTACAATAGAGTTGGTAGATCCATTTTCTCCCCACCAACATTCAAGTGATGCTATTTATTGGGCGCTTACAGTGTGCAGAGCACTGTACTAAGTGCTAGGGATAGAACAATATAACAAGACTTGGTTAGACACGTTCCCTGCCCACAGTAAGCTTACAGTCTCAAGGTGGAGGTTTCCACATTATTTCATTCCCTCTGGTGGCAGAAGAAACTGAGATGGGATTTTTCTCTTATGTGTAATCAATCTCAGAGCCTTGTCCAGTATAGCTTCACAGAAAGGTGGGCATTAAATATTGTGGCTTAGTTCCCCCATACATTACAGGCATAAAAAAAAGAAGAAAATGATTCATGTGCCCAGATGCCATGACATAGATTCGAACCGAGGCTGCTGTGGTCACAACACAGAGTACTAACCACTATAGCATCACAACATAACACTGGGACACTTTTTACACTAACAGACTCCTCTTCTTCAGATTGCTGTATAAATCGCTGAATGCTGCACCTTTTGGTTACTGTCATTCTCTCCGAAGTTTTTCAGTTTCATGTTCCTGCCCCAGAATCTCTCACCTCTTAGCACATCCCACTCTAATCAATCAATCAATCAATCAATCAATCGTATTTATTGAGTCCTTACTGTGTGCAGAGCGCTCTACTAATTGTTTGGGAGAGTACAACTACAACAAAGTTGATAGACACATTCCCTGTCCACAAACGAGCTTACAATCTAGAATGGGACACAGACATTAAGATAAAAAATGAATTATGGTAGGAATATAAGTGCTGTGGGGTCTCTGGAGGATTTCAACAGCACTGTTTGTGGTCCATTACCTTGGCACGTGGTTTCTGGTTTGCATGAGCATGGTGTACATGCGTTTGACATCTGTTGTTTGGAAAGCGGGGCAAACCTCTCCTCCCCAGCCAAAATCAGGCTGAGATTCTGGTGGACACGAATTCAAGCAATCCAGTTAGTCCCCTCCCTTGCCAATCTACCCGGTAAAGAGGGGAATGAGCCCCATAAGAGGGGAGAGGGTTTATTATCATTATTATAGTATTTGTTAAACACTTACTACATGCCAGAAACGGTTCTAAACTCTGGGGTAGATACAAAATAATCAGGTTGGACACAGTCCCTGTCTCACATGGGCCTCACAGTCTTAGTCCCCATTTTACAGACGAAGGAATTGAGGTGTTGGGTCCCACTCGGTTCCTCCCCTCACCCTCTTCAAAAGTCCTGAATGTTGGCAGCCTCCAAACACTCTTCCATCTCTCTCTGCTCTTTCAATCAATCAATCAATCAATCAATCCATCAATCAATCAGCTGTATTAATGAGCACCTATTGAGTGAAGAGCACTGTATTGAGCACTTGGAAGAGTCAAATAGAATTATCAGACATGCTCCTTAACCGCAAATTGCTTACAATCTGTGGGGTAACAGCCATCTGCACTCCTATTTATTAAGATCACAAAAATCGAACAAAAAAATTTCATTTTTTTCTCAATTCAGAAAAACCTTTTCTCACCCTGAATGGGACTCAAAGCCAAAATCCCTGGCTTAGGAGGGCAATCCTTATCCATTAAACCACTAGGGCCCTGTAGGAGAAGTTTATAGTCAAAGTTTATAGTCCCAAAATTTTGATAGACCAATTGATAGATTGCTAGAACAGTAAGTGCTGTGGGGCTGGAAAGGAGAATGAATAAAAGGAGCAAGTCAGGGCAATGCAGATGGGAGTGGGAGTAGAGGAAAGGAGGGCTTAGTCAGGAAAGGCCTCTAGGAGGAAATGTGCCTTCAAAGAGGCTTTGAACATGGGGAGAATCATGTCTTGTTGGGTGGAGAGGAAGGAACTGAAATACCTGTTCTCCTTCCTACTTAGATGGTGACCCCATCTAGGATAGGGACAGAGCCCAATCTGATTATCCTGTAGCTACCCTAGGGCTTAGTACAGTGCCTGACACATAGTAAACTCTTAACTAATTTCCCACCTCTACCTGGAAGCTTTCCTCCATCTCTTATGAACTAATCTAATCCACCTCAGCTCTCATGGGTGTATGGGTGTGCATTCATTTCTTTTGACTGTACTAGTTGTAAATGTTTTGGTTTGCCTCCCTCATTATAGTGTAAACTCCTTTTAGGCAGGAAACACGTCACTTCTTTATTCTATTTATTTATTCTTTATTTTCCAGGCATCTGGTACAGTGCTGCTTCAGGTGGGCACCTAATATATACTACTCATACTACTACCCTAATTAATTTCCAACATCCCAAATTAAGCCAACCAGATTTATAGCGTTATTCATTCAAATAGTAGTGATGGCAGGGAATTCAGAAGGGCAGGGATTCTAATCCTAGCTCCACCATTTGTTTTGTCTGCTGTGTGACCGTGGGCAAGGAACTTCATTTCTCTGTGCCTCAATTACCTTATCTGTATAAAGGGGGTAAAGACTTTGAGCCCCAGTTGGGACAGGGACTGTGTCCAACCTAATTTGCTTTTACTCACCCCAGCGTTTAGTACAGTGCTTTGCACATAGTAAGAATTTAACAAATGCTATTATTATTATAATTATTATTACTATATGCCTAGCTGAGTATATTAGAATTAATAAGCATTCATAAGCTAGTTGTGGTCAGGGAATTAGTGTGTTTATTGTTGTATTGTACTCTCTCAAGTGCTTAGTAATTGCTCTGCACAAGGTAAGCACTCAGTAAATATAATTGAGTGAATGAAGAATCCCTCCCCTAAAGAAGATTTCGATCTAAGGCTGGGGAGGATTTATACTAAGAGAAAAAAGGGAAAGGGGTTGCAGAAATGAGTTCATACTTAAATAATAGACTGTATAAGCTATGTACAGAAGTATTCTCAGAGATTTAGTGCACAGGTATTTAGGTGACAAAACAGTTCCGAGGCTCAGAGCCGTTTCCTATCCCACCTTGTATTACTTACGAAGACCCAAGCAGTCAGGTGACTCTTTGAAAGAGTGTCCACCCTTTCCCCCCTCCCTTATTTCGATTGGACAGATAACTGCAAATATTAGTGAATACGGCAGACCTGAAATCTTGTTCTATTGAGTGTGCCCCTAAAGTAATAAGTGTGTTGGGGAATTAGCTCAGATAGTAGTGTGCTCGCTTAGCATGTGAGAGGTAGCAGGATCGATGCCCGTGTTCTCCACTTTTCTTGAAACCCCTGTTTTTTGGATAGATGAGGGTCCCAGGAAGGCATGGCAGGATCTGGGCCACAGTATTTATTCAGTGCTTACCATGGACAGTGCTTACTGTGTGCAGAGCACTGTACCAAGCGCTTGTACAGTACACTACAACAGAGTTGGTAGCTATGTTTCCTCCCCACAGACATTCAAAAGATAGTACTTATTGGGTGCTTATAGCGTGCAGAGCACTGTACTAAGCACTTGGGAGATTACCATCTAACAAGCGTTGGTAAACAGGCTCCCTGCTGACAACGAGTTTACAATCTGGAGGCGGAGGTTGCTGCTTCATTTCATTTCCTCTCTGGTGGCAGGAGGAATTGAGCTGGGCTTTTTCTCTTATGTGTAATCAAGATCAGTTTTGTCAAGTATAGGCTCCCATAGCGGGGGACATTAAATACTGTGGCTTAGTTCCCACATACACTCTGTGGATAAAAGCAAAGGAAAAAGAAAACGATTCGAGTGTCTGCCATGAGTCAGACTCAAACCGAGGTTGCTGCAGCCACAACAGAGTACTAACCACTCCACGATCACGGTGCGCCACAGGCTATCCTATCCCTACCATCTTCTTCAGATCGCTTTATAATTTGCTGAATTATGCTGCTATTATGTTTACTATCGTTCTCTCCGAAGTTTTTCACTTCTGAGTTTCTGCCCCAGAACTTTTCCACCTCAATCAATCAATCAATCGATCAGTCAACTATATTTATTGAGTGCTTACTGTGTACAGAGCACTGTATTAAGCGCTTGAGAGAATACCATACTACAGAGTTGATAGACACATTCCCTGATCACATTCTAGAAGGGTAGACATATTAACATAAATAAATGAATTATAGGTATGGACATATCTGCTGTGGAATCTCTGGAGAGTTTTGACAATGCTGTTTGTCTTTCATTAGCTCCGCAAATGTTTTTTGGTGAGTTTGTGCAGCTGAATGCATGGGTTTGGTGTTAGTTGTTTGGGGGAATGGTGGGAACCCCTTCTTCTCCTCAGGAAGATTAGATGGACCCAAACTCAAAAAGCCCAGATAGGTCCCCTCCCTCACTAAACTGCCCAGAAAAGAGGAGATTGAAGCCCAGAAGAGGGGAGAGGGATTATTATTATTATTATTATTATTATTATCATTGTTGTTCTATTTGTTAAGCACTTACTATATGCCAGATACTTTTCTAAGCAGTGGGGTAGATACATGATAATCAGGATGGACACAGTCCCTGTCCCCTAGGGGGCTCACAGTCTTAATCCCCATTTTACAGATCAGGTAACTGAGGTGTTGAGTCCCACTTCAGGCCTTCCCTCTCCCTCCAAGGGCCTGGAAGTTGGCAGGCACCGAGCACTCTCCTGTCTCTCTCTGCTCTTCCAATCAATCAGTCAATTAGCCAATCAATCAGTCATATTGATGAGCACCTATTGAATGCTGAACACTGTACTAAGCACTTGGGAGAGTAAAATACAATTAGTAGACATCCTCCTTAACCTCAAAGTGCTTACAATCTGTCAGGGAAATGAACATCTGCATCTCATTTTATTAAAATACTAAAATCAAACAAAAATATCATCATTTTCTCAATTAAAAGAAAGCCACTTGTACCCCAAATGAGACTTGAACCCACAATTCATGGTTGAGAAGGCTGGTGTTTTATCCATTAGGGAACAAGGACTGTGTAAGGGGATGTGTTTAAAACTTCTCCCGACATTGATAGATCATTCCAGGACACTAATCTGTATTATCAATCAATCAATTGCAGAACCTAATACTCTATTGCTTCCTCCTATTGGTAATTTCTTTTAGCACCTGCATCGCTAGACTGTAAACTCATCATCTAAGTTCACTGTGGGCAAGAAACGTTTTTTATCAACTCTGTTATGTTGTACTCTCCCAATTGCTAAGTACTGTTTTCTGCTCTCAGAAGTGTCCAATAAATATCATTGATTGATTGATTGATTGATATCTCCTGCTACATTACAAAGCCCTTGAGGACAGGGACCATGTTCATTAATATCATTGTATTCATCAAGGGCTTAGTTGAGTGCCCTACACTCATGCCATGTTCAATAACTTATTTGCTTACATTTATATTTTATATTATTATTTGTCTGTCTCCCCCTCTGGACTGTAAGCTCACTGTGGGCAGGGAATGTGTTTATTGCTATATTGTACTCTCCCCAGAGCTTTGCACACAGTAAGCGCTCAATAAATACGATTGAATGAATGAATCACTTCTACTGTTTGATTGACTGGTTTGAAGATCTGATGGGGAGAGGGAAAGAGACTCTTTGAAAATCAGAGGTGGCACAATCCAAGAGATCTCTGCACGTGGAGCCATTTTAACCTCTACCATTGTTCTTTATATCTGAGAAGCCGGAATAGACAAACTCTTGAGTGGATTCTGTAATCCCTGGGGCAACAAATGCAGAAGCATTACCTCATTAGTCTAGGGGGGTCTGAATCAGGAGGAGCTCTGAAGCTTAGGGGTTAGCATGCTGACCTTGTAAACCAGTGGTTATGACTTCAAAGTGCAGAGGGGCCTAATTTTTTTTCTTTCCCGGAAGCGAATGTGAAAACAACTTTTTCTTTTCCTCATCTCGGGGATCCCCAGTGAATAGAGGAAAGGCTACTCCCTTCCGGTCTCAGCAGCTCTGACCAGAGTCCTTGAGGTTCTCTCTGTCTCTCTGCTCCATCTCCCAACACCTTTCCCTCCTCAGATTGTCCAGAGGAGGAAGCTGCAAGAATCCAGACCTCAGGGCAGACAATGGAAAGGGAGAGCAAAAGCCAAGTGTTCTATACACAGTAAACCCTCAGTAATTACAACTGATTGGGATAAAATTAGGTTTGGGACTTTAGTGAAGGCAATAAAATTGTCAGGGGTGGGGCTTGAACCACCAACTTTTCAGTAGTTAACCAAATGCACTAACTCATTGCTCCACAGAGACATCAACAGCACTTCCTCCAAGCTTAGTCCACTCCAAGTTCTCATGACTTGACCCTATCTGCCAAATGGAGCCTAGTATTATGGTATTTATTAAGTGCTTATTAAGTGTCAAGCACTGTTCTAAGTGCTGGGGTAGATGGAAGATAACCAGGTTGGACACACTCCCTGCCCCTCACAGAGCTCACAGTCTAAGTAGGAGGGAGAGCAGGGTATGAATCTCCACTTTACAGATGAGGAAACGAAGTCACAGAGAAGTTGCCCAAGGTCACTCAGCACGCAACTGATGGAGGCAGGATTAGAACCCAGATCTCCTCACTCCCAAGCCCTCACCTTTTCTACTAGGTCATGCTCCTTCTACTCTTCACACAGCAAGTGCCCAATAAATACGTCAATTGATTGAATAGATCCAAGATAATCATCCAGTAATCATCTCTTAGCATCTAAGAGAAAAGGAGAGCAGATATGTTAATCCCCATTTGAGAGATGAGGAAACTGAAGTTCAGAAAGGTAATGATTTCTTGTCTACCCCATTAGAAGTGTCCGGCAGTTAGATGTCACTCAGTCGTACGTATGTGAATGTATGACTGAATGACATCTGAGGATAGCTATAAATGCATTCAGAATTGCTTGCAAAGGCCGATACACTGCAATGAGTGCCTGAGATTGGTTGATTGATTCTTTGGAAGAGGACAACAGAGGAAGTGAGTAAAAAGAACCCCTGTTTTTAGGGAATTTATTATCTAGTGTTGGATGCAGATGTGTACAGACATACAGACACAAAAGTAACATGCAGGTAAGATGAAGAAAGTGAATAGTACAGTGCTCTGCACATAGTAAGCGCTCAATAAATACGATTGAATGAATTTATAGGTGAGAGAGTACATAGTCAGCATAGGTAGCATCTTTTCTACCAACTCCATTGCATTGGTCCTTGCTCAAGCGCTTAGTACAGGGCTTTTTCTTATGATAGTGGTTAAGTGCTTACTACGTGTCAAACACTGTTTTAAGCACTTAGGTAGGTGCAAAGGTCTGACACAGTACCTGTCCCACACGGGGCTCACAGACCTCACAGTGATAGATACCGCCGATCGATTGATAGATAATAGGGCCTGTGGCTCTGCTGAGAAACGCTATCAGTGGATGTGAGTATTTAAGGCCACAGTTGATGTAGAAGGGAGGAGGAGGTGGTAGAAAGTCGTAAAGTCCTAAAGTGACCCCCATCAGAGCCCAGCCCTCAGGCGCTGGCACGAGGATCAGCTATTCCCGAGAGAAGATAATGGGAGCTGGATGCAGTGCCCTTGAGTTTAAAGACTATATAGACACCTGTGAGCAAAGGGGGTATTGTATTCTGTAGGCGATCCAAGGGCAAATTGGGTGTGTGTGGGAGAGAGAGGGAATTCTAGGGGGGAGGGGAGTCGCATTATCTGTAAATTCTGCAGCGTCTGAAAACATGAGTTCCTCCAATAGAGCAGATACACTTTTCTGGACCTCCTCTGCCAACACAATCAATGAACAGTGTTACTGAGTGCCAATTTATTTATATTAATGTCTGTCTTCCCCCCTACACTGTAGGTTCGTTGGGGGTAGGGAATGTGTCTGTTATATTGTTATAGTGTACCCTCCTATTGCTTAGCATAGTGCTCTGCACACAGTAAGCGCTCAATGAATATGATTGACTAACTGATTTCCTGCTTTGTGCACTATAAATCTCCCTGCATTCTCTAGGGTTCGTCGGAGTCAACTCGACCTACCCTGGCCTTGGGTTTTAACTCTTCTGCCCCCCCACCCCCACCAGCCCCAGGCGTGTTTCTTTTTCCATGTAGCATTGTGATACCCAAAAGGTCAGGAGTGCAATAACAGAGGCAAGGGATGGGGCAAGAATAAAAATATAAAAATGCAGGGCAGGGTAATATAAGTTCGTTGTAGGCAGGGAAAGTGTCAATCAACTCTGTTATATTGTACTCTCCCAAGCGCTTAGTACAGTGGTCTGCACACAGTAAGCACTCAATAAGTACAATTGATTGACTGATGGAGTTAAGGGTCATCCCAAAGCAACAGAGATAGAGCCATTCATTTGAAGGTGGGCTCGGTATTGGGGACGAGGAGAGAGCTTGGCAAATAGAGAGGGAGGGTGGAAGAGGAGCATGGAGAAGGGAGGGGAGGAAGAGGGGAGAAGGAAATGTCCAAGCAAGAAGGGGAGGGGAGGAAGGGAAGGGGTGAAGAAAAAAGAAGGAGAGGAAGGAAAGGGAGACAGGATTGTGTCTGTTAATACAATGCTTGACATGCAGTAAATGCTTAACTATTATCATCATTATTAGTATTATTTTTGCAGAGACCTTGAAACCATCACACATTGTACAACCTTAAGACACCTAATGGTAGAGGCGTGACTGGGGAGGGTTCGGGTAAAAGAAGAAAAATGCATCTCTATATGCAACTATAAACCTCCAGATGGAACTTTTGATAGCTCAGTTGTTAAAGAGGACAACCGTAAGGGCCTTTGTTCCTGTGCATTTTTAGTTTTCTTGTTTGAACAGTTTCATTTTTTTTTTGGTTTCCTCCCAATAGTAATTCAATTTCTCTTGATTGATTGATTGTTTGTTTGAGGGTCTCTGCAACCTCACTCCTTTAGCCAAGAGCCAAGGGGTGCCTGAAAATCGTAAAGGAGGCAGGCATCCTCAGTGGGGAGGAGGCAAATTTCAACTGGCAGTTCCAGTAGCAGGCAGTGTTTCCGTGTGACTCTGGGTCATCCGTGGGAGCTGTGCTCCCTGTGGCTGAGGCCGGCCCGGCCCAACAAGGAGCGCATCCTGGAGCTGATGGGGCTGGACAAGTTCCTCATCATCCTGCCCCCCGACAACGAGGCCAGGATGCGAATCCAGTGCCCAGAGAGCGAAGAAGAGGAGGTAGGTGCGGTGGAGAGTCGGAGAGGGAGCAGGATGGGCCGGGAAAGCAGATCAGCCCGTTAATCGGTCACATTTCTAGACTGTGATCCCACTGTTGGGTAGGGACCGTCTCTATATGTCACCAACTTGTACTTCCCAAGCGCTTAGTACAGTGCTGTGCACACAGTAAGCGCTCAATAAATACGATTGAATGAATGAATGAATTTATGTAGCACCTACTGTGTGCAGAGCACTGTAGTAAGCTCTTGGGAGAGTGCAATATAGCAATAAACTGACACAATGGGGAGAGCCAGTGACTAGAACCTGAGTCTCTCAACTCCTGATGCCGAGCTCTCCCCACTAGGTTATAATAATAATAATAATGGCATTTGTTAATCACTTACTGTGTGCCACTCACTGTACTAAGCGCTGGGTTCGTTATGAGTTAAACAGGTTGGACACAGTCCCTGTCCCACATGGGGCTCACAGTCTTAATCCCCATTTTCCAGATGAGGGTAACTGAGACCCAGGGAAGTTAAGTGACTTGTCCAAAGTCACACAGCAGATATGTGGCAGAGCCAGGATTAGATCCAAGATCCTTCTGACTCACAGGCCGTGCTCTATCCACTAAGCCATGCTGCTTTGCTACTCAGGAAGTAGAGGGGAACCCTGTGGTGGGGGGAGGGTGGGCTGGGTGCCAGGCAAGGGGAACAATTCCTGGTCATCCTGTGCCGCCTTTGTGCATCTGGCCAGTCTGCTCTGACCTCCCTGGACTTGCTCCTCCTGCAGAAAGGATTGGCTCGAGGGTTGGGGACCGTCGAGGGGTTGGGGGGCGGCTCATATTCTGGCGTGTTTCTCTGAGCATATTTTTATGGTATTTGGTAAGCTCTTACTATGTACCAGGCACTCTACTAAGTGCTTGGGGAGATAAAAGATCATCATGTTGGACACAGTTGGTGTCCCACATGGGGGTCACAGTCTTAAACCCCATTAACAATGAGGGAACTGAGGCACAGAGAAGTGAAGTGATTTACCCGAGGTCAAACAGTAGAGTTATGGTGGAGTCAGGATTAGAATACAGGTCCTTTAGACTCCCATGCCCATGATCTATCCACTGGGCCCCTCTGCTTCTCTGATTTGGCACGTATTGGCAGTTGGTACACATTCATTCAGTGGTATTTATTAAGCGCTTACTGTGTGCAGAGCACTGACTAAGCGCTTGGGAAGTACAAGTTGGCAACATAAGAAGCAATGTGGTCTAGTGGACAGAGCATGGGCCCGGGACTCAGAAGGATCTGGGTTCTAATCCCAACTCTGCCACTTGTCTGCTGAGTGGCCTTGAGCAAATCACTTTTCTTCTCGGGGGCTCAGTTACCTCATCTGTAAAATGGGGATCAAGATTGTGAGCCCCATGTGGGACGTGGACTATAAAGAAGCTGATTTTCTGTCTCGGCACTTAGTACAGTGCCTGGCACATAGAAAGCGCTTAACAAGTACCATAAAAGTAATATGAAGGCCTCTTTTTATGTGCCTAATGCAGTCCTAGATAAAAGATAATCAGATTGAGCTCATTCCCCTTCTTTCAAGGGAGTCACAAGAGGGGAGAACCCAAATTTTATTCTGATTATGCAAATGAAAAAACTGCTCAGATAGATCAAATGACTTGCCCAGGGTCCCATAACAGGCTAGAGGTAATGCTGATAGTAGATCCCAGGCCAAAGCTACTTCCTCAATCAGTACTATTGCTTGAGCGCCTACTATACACCTGGGAGAATACAAAAGCATAAGACAAGCAGCTTGCCCTCAAGGAGACAGTCCGTCGGTAATATTTATTGAGCGCTTACAGTGTGCAAAGCATTTCACTAATCACTTGGGGGACTAAAGCACAGGCCTGGGACTCAGCAGGACCTGGGTTTTCATCCCATCTCTGCCACATGTCTGCTGTGTGACCTTGGGCAATTCACTTAATTTCTCTGGGCCTCAGTTACTTCATCTGTAAAATGGGGATTAAGACTGTGAGCCCCATGAGGGACAGGGACCGTGTCCAACCTGATTAACTTGCATCTGCCCCGATGCTTAGAACAATGCTTGGCACATAGTAACCACTTAAGAACTTTAATTATTATTATTATTATTACAATACAACAACATACAGACACACTCCCTGCCCACAGTGAGCTAGAGGAGCTTATAATATAATTATATTTACTGAGTGCCTATTCTCCCACTCCCTTCTGCGGTCATCCTGACTTGCCCACTTTTCTCTTCTCCCCCCCATCCGCCCACCCCAAAGCACTTATTCATTCATTCATTCATTCAATCGTATTTATTGAGCGCTTACTGTGTACAGAGCACTGTACTAAGCGCTTGGGAAGTACAAGTTGGCAACATCTTGAGATGGTCCCTACCCAACAGCGGGTTCACAGTCTAGAAGGGGGAGACAGACAACAAAACAAAACATATTAGCAAAATAAAATAAATAGAATAAATATGTACAAGTAAAATAAATTAGTAAATAGAATAATAAATATGTACAAACATATGCATACATACAGGTGCTGTGGGGAGGGGAAGGAGGTAAGGCTGGGGGGAAATACAGTTAAACAGGTTGGACACAGTCCCTTGCCCATATGGGGCTCACAGTCTAAACAGGAGGGAGAACAGGTATTAAATCGCCATTTTACAGATGAAAAAACTGAAGCATAGAGAAGATAAGTGACTTGCCCAAGGTCACAAAGCAGACTAGTGGCAAAGCCAGGACTAGAACTTATGTAGATATCTATAATTTTATTCATTCGTATTGATATCTGTTCATTTGTATTGATGTCATCTCCCTCTGCCCCTGCCCCCCAGACTGTGATCTTGTTGTGAGTGGGGATTGTCACAGTTCATTGTTGTATTGTACTTTCCCAAGCACTTAGCACAGTGCTCTGCACACAGTAAGCGCTTAATATATATGATTGATTGAATGAATGAATGCAGAGCACTGTATTAGGCACATGGGAGAGTGTGAAGGAGTGGAGAAGCAGCGTGGCTCAGTGGAAAGAGCCCGGACTTTGGAGTCAGAGATCAGGTGATCAAATCCCGGCTCTGCCACTTGTCAGCTGTGTGACTCTGGGCAAGTCACTTCACTTCTCTGGGCCTCAGTTCCCTCATCTGGAAAATGGGGATTAAGATTGTGATTTTTTTTTCTTCTAGACTGTGAGCCCACTGTTGGGTAGGGGCTGTCTCTATATGTTGCCAACTTGTACTTCCCAAGCGCTTGGTACAGTGCTCTGCACACAGTAAGTGCTCAATAAATACAATTGATTGATCGATTGAGTGAGTAGACAAGATCCCTGCCATCGAGGATCATATAATCTAGTGGAGGGGAGATGGGCAGCTAACCCTGCACCCATTGCTGCTGTGCTATTTCCACTGGAGTCTGTAGTTAATGATGATATTTGTTAACTGCTTATTATGTGTCAAGCACTGTTCTAAACTCTGGGGTGTCTACAAGCTAATCACGTTCAGGACATGTCACCCCCCTCCTCAAAAATCTCCAGTGGTTGCCTGTCCACCTCTGTGTCGATCAAATGCTCCTCACCATTGGCTTTAAAGGTCTCCATCACCTTGCCCCCACTTGCCTCACCTCGCTTCTCTCCTTCTACAACCCAGCCCGCATACTTCGCTCCTCTGGTGCTAACCTTCTCCTTGTGCCTTGCTCTCTCCTGTCTCACCGCCCACCCCTGGCTCACGTCCTACCTCTGGCCTGGAATGCTCCCCCTCCTCAAATCCTCCAGACAATTACTCTCCTGCCCTTCAAAGCCTTACTGAAGTCATATCTCCTCCAGAGGCCTTCTTAGATTAAGCCCCAATTTTTTATCTGCCACTCCCTCCAGCGTCACCCTGATTTGCTGTCTTTGCTTTTCCCCATCTCCCAGCCCCACATCACTTATGTATAGATCTGTAATTTTATTTATTATATTGTTTGTCTCCCTGTCTCTAGACTGTGAGCTCATTGCGGGTAGCGATTGTCACTCTTTACCTTTGTATTATACCTTCCCAAGTGCTTAGTACAGTGTTCTGCACACAGGAAGCGCTTAATAAAGGTGATTGAATGAATGAATGAATGAAGTTTAGACAGTCCATGTCCCATATTGGGCTCACAGTCTTAATCCCCATTTACAAATGAGGTAATGGAGATACAGAAAAGTTAAGGGACTTGCCCAAAGTCATGTAGCAGACAAATAGTTGATCCGGGAGTAGAAGCCTAGTCTTTCTGGCTTTCAGGCCCTTGGTCTTTCCACTAGGCCGTGCTGCTTCCCTTTTTGTCAGGTCACAAAGGTGAATTCCATATCGATCATCTTGGAGGAGAAGGGACTCCTCGAGATGAAGGGATCCAGGATCTGTCCTTGTTGGTGAGGCGCCAACATGGGAAAGGGCAGGAAATGACTCTTGTCCTGCTCCCAGGGTCGCTGCGTCCTTCTCCGATGCTTCCTGTCTGACTGGGCAGGCTGGAACCCGGAGACAATTTAATCATCCCATCATAGAGGAGTCAGGATGGACACACAACACTCAGGAAGGCAAATAAAGCCCTCACAGAGGAGGACCACGGTGAATAACACTCAACGCAGGCCAGTGGGAGGAAGAACCAGACTCGACTCCTCCTGAGAGCAGGGCCCAATAGGACACATTAGGGTCACAGAGAGGTAACTGGGGACCAGAGACCGGGATCCCCCAAATCCTTGGAAATGTCTCTAGTTTCCACTGCAAATCTGCCCTTTACCTGCTCCCTCTCTTGATGATTGCTCAGCTGGTCATTTCTGACCAACGATTCCTCAATGATGCTGACATGAGAGGGGCCATGATGTGGGGAAACTGGGGACCCCGGAGGGAGATCCGGAGACAGAGGGGACCCAGACGGAGCATGGAGATCCCAGCACAGGAGGTGCCCAGGCACAGCCCAGAGGGAGGAACCTGAGTGGGCACCAAGCAGTAGGCCCCATTCACCTTCCCAGACCTGAGAACCCAATATTTCACCCACCACCCCATCTCCAAACTATGTCTGGCTTTTTCTGCCTCATCCTGGTCCGTCCGGCTCCTCTGTAAATCCTCCACCAATCACATGGCTTCCTCTCTGCTCTCCGGCCAATTTATCCACACCCAGCTTTGGATCTCCCTGGGCAGGATGGCCAGCAACTGGTCCAGCACCAGCAACTCCAGTATCTGCTCCTTCATGCGCCATTCTGGCATCAGCCACAGATAGCACAGCTCCCAACAGCCGCTCCAGGACCTCGAGGGGACCGGACACCTCCTGCTATTGGAACCACTGCCAGAAGCTCTCGCCACCCCCAAATTGACCAGACCCACCGACCCTCCCAAAACCCCTAGACCCAGTCTTAATAAAGAAACCTAAAAAAACAGCAACATAAAATGAAAAGCTAAACACGAAAGGCACATTTACTCAAAGAAGATACCACAGTATCATTATAGAGAACGATCACCTAAGCAGGAATATATAATCCTGTTTTCCTACACCAATTTGGTTCTGTAATTCACTGACTTGCAATGTTTACTTTTCTGTAGTGTACAAGCCGCAAAGAAAGTTAACAAAACAGAATTCCATTGGAAAGAGCTCGGGCTTGGGAGTCAGAGCTTGTTGGATCTCATCCGGCTTTGCCACTTACCAGCTGAGTGACTTTGGGCAAGTCACTTAACTTCTCTGCGCCTCAGTTACCTTATCTGTAAAATGGGGATTAAGAATGTGAGCCCCACATGGGACAATCTAATTACCTTGTATCTACCCCAGCGCCTAGAACAGTGCTTGGCATGTAGTAAGCATTTAACAAATACCACTATCTTCATCATCATTCATTCATTCATTCAATCGTATTTATTGAGCACTTACTGTGTGCACAGCACTCTACTAAGCGCTTGGGAAATACAAGTTGGCAGCATATAGAGACGGTCCCTACCCAACAGTGGGCTCACATCATGTTACAGTCATTGTTACCGGACAATGGATGGGGTCATTCCAGTTTGGCTGGCTCTGTGTAGAGCGGATATCTCTCTGCTCCGTAGATCCCTGTTGTGTTGGTTTCCAAGGTGTTCAGGAGATAATAATAATAATAATAATAATAATAATAATAATAATAACAATTATGGTATTTAAGCGCTTACTGTGTGCTAAACATTGGAGTATATGGAAGAAAATCAGGTCCCACGTGGGGCTTACAGTCTGAGTAGTAGGAAGAACAGGTATCAAATCCCCATTTTGTAGATGCGGGAACTGAAGCATAGAGAAGTTGTGACTTGTCCAATGTCATGCAGCAGACATCCGGTAATAATAATAATAATAATAATAATAATAATAATAATAATAATAACAATAATAATGGCATTTATTAAGTGCTTACTATGTGCAAAGCACTGTTCTAAGCGCTGGGGGGATACAAGGTGATTAGGTTGTCCCACGTGGGGCTCACAGACTTAATCTCCATTTTACAGATGAGGTAACTGCGGCATAGAGAAGTTAAGTGACTTGCCCAAGTTGCACAGTTGACAATTGGTGGAGCCGGGATTTGAACCCATGACCTCTGGCTCCAAAGCCCCTGCTCTTTCCACTGAGCCACGCTGCTCCTCTCCCCCTGGTAGAGGGAGGGGGCTTTAAACTGTGAGCTCGTTGTGAGCAGGGATTGTCTCTCTTTATTGCTGCATTGTACTTACCAAGTGCTTGGCACAGTGCTCTTGACATAGTAAATGCTCAATAAATATGATTGATTGAATGAATGAATAATGGTAATAATAATAATGAGAGTGGTATTTGTTAAGCGCTTACTATGTATCAAGCACTGTAATAATCAGTGGGGTCGATAAAGCTAAATCATATCTAGACTGTAAGCTTACTGTGGGAGAGGAATGTGCCTGTTTAAGTGTTATATTGTACTCTGTCAAGCACTTAGTACAGTACTCCGCTACTAGTAAGCACTCAAAAAATAAGATTAATTGATTGATTGAAATCTGACCCAGTCCCTGTCCTACATGGAGTTTACAGTCTATGGGGTGGGGGGGGGGGGAACATGTATTGAATCCCCATAGTATGAGTGAGGAAACTAAGATGTTATTTGACCTGCTCAAGGTCATAAAACAGGCAGATGGAAACACGGGGATTAGAATCCAGGTCCTTCTGGTTCCCAAGCCTGTGCTCTTTCCATCGGAAGTATTAATAGTCACAGCGGCAGAGAGAAGCAGTAAAGCCCAGTGGATAGAGCACCGGCCTGTGAGTCAGAAGCACCCGTCTCTACCACATGTCTGCTCTATGATCTGGGCAAGTCTCTTAACTTCTTTGTGCCTCAGTTACCTCATCTGTAAAATGGGGATTAAGACTGTGAGCCCCATGTGGGTAAGGGACTGTGTACTATCTGCTTATCTTGTATCTACCCCAGCGCTTAGAGTAGTGCTTGACACATAGTAAGCACACAACAAATGCTATTGTTATTATAATTATGGTGGCTCAGAGCTCACACATCTAACCTACCACATCCAGCTGGAGGGTGAGAGCTAAACAAGGACACAAAGCTAAGAAAAAGGGGGCAATTCAGACTGTCCGTGGAGGTAGCAGGGGCTGGGGAAAGGGGTCAGGAAAGGTGGAGGGCTCAAGGCCTTGAATGTCTGGGAGGGGGATGACTAGAATCTTTCATCCTCATCTCTCCCCACTTCAGTCTATGCTTCACGCTGCTGCCCGGATCATCTTTCTACAGCAACGTTCTGGACATGTTACTCCCCTCCTCAAAAATCTCCAGTGGCTGCCAGTCAACCTACGCATCAAGCAAAAACTCCTCACTCTCGGCTTCAAGTCTCTCCATCACCTCGCCCACTCCTACCTCACCTCCCTTCTCTCCTTCTCCAGCCCAGACCATACCCTTCGCTTCTCTGCCACTAACCTCCTCACCGTGCCTCGTTCTCGCCTGTCCCACCACCGACCCCGCGGCCCACGTCCTCCCCTTGGCCTGGAATGCCCTCCCTCCGCACATCCGCCAAGCTAGCTCTCTTCCTCCCTTCAAAGCCCTACTGAGAGCTCAGCTCCTCCAAGAGGCCTCCCCAGACTGAGCCCCCTTTTTCCTCTCCTTCCCATCATCCCTGCCCTACCTCCTTCCCCTCCCCACAGCACTTGTATATATATTTGTACAGAATTATTACTCTATTTATTTTGCTTGTACATATTCACTATTCTATATATTTTGTTAATGATGTGCATATAGCTTTAATTCTATTTGTTCCGACGACTTTGACAACTGTCTACTTGTTTCGTTTTGTTGCCTGACTCCCCCTTCTAGACTGTGAGCCCGTTGTTGGATAGGGACCATCTTTACATGTTGCCAACTTGTACTTCCCAAGCGTTTAGTACAGTGATCTGCACACAATAAGCGCTCAATAAATACGATGGAATGAATGAAAGAATGAGAGATGGAGCCTTAGCTCCAGGCAGTGCTGGGTTGTGGGAGAGAGCTGGGATGTCCCCGGTGCTGCAGGATACGAAACCGATGTCTCTCTGTGGGCACCTCAGAGGGTCAATTAGCAGCAGGTAATTATGGGGCACAGACTTGTGCTCATCTTGTCTCAGTCTGATGGGCAGCGGGGGGCAGAGTCTGAGCATTTCCAGTGATGTCCCAGTCCAAGTGTTAGAGCAGATTAGTGATTCTCTCTCTCTCTCTCTCTCTCTCTCTCTCTCTCACACACACACACACACACACACACACACATGCACACACACACACACACCACTCCCTGAGGGTGGGAAAAGATGAGGAAAGTGGCTGATAAAATGCTGCCTCAACTTTGTCCTGCCTGAGTCGGACTTCCTGCGAGCTGCCCTCCCAGCAGGAACGAGTGATGGAAATGGGTGAGCAGGATAAAGCCATCTTTCTCCAAAGGCGTGGTTTCTGGCTTTCCATAGGACCTCTTGAGCTTTTGACCCGAGCTCTGAGGTGGGGGTCAGGGCTGGTCACCCCTAAAGAACCTTCTCCCAGGGCTCCCTCTTTCCTATTGCCAGGACCTATGGAGCAGGGGATCCCTCCTAGAAGCCTCCGCGGGTGCAGTCCCCGGCCCACCCCAGAGCCAGGGCTGATTCACCGCTCCCCAGGACGGACTTGTGGATTTGGTTCAACCCATAGTGGCCGGAATTGGGTCCTGTCAACTTCTGTGTTTTCTCTGGGTTGCCGGAGACTTCTCTGTCTCAGTGGCCCCTCGCTCCTGCGCTCCAGGAAGAGGTAGGGGCAGGGGTAGGCCTGGACTGAGCCCGCAGGAGGCCCAGTCGGCTTCTCCCTTAGGGTGGATGGACACACCAGGGGGCCTAATGTTTCCTTAAGCCCACCACCTCTCTTTATGACATCTCTGGCAGGTCCCGCCTCCAAGGTCCCGAAAACTCTGTTCTAAGAGCTGGAGTAAATACAAGTCAATCAGACTGGACACAGTCCCTGTCGAACATCGGGGTCACACTCAATCCCCATTTTTACAGGTGAGGAAACTGAGTCCCAGGCAAGTTAAGTGACTTGCCCAAGGTCACACGGCAGACATGTGGAGGAGCTGGGATTGGAATCCAGGTCTGGAGCCTGGAGAGGGTCCCGGCGCTGGGCTGAGGTTATTCTCCCTAACCCGCTCCTGGGCGTTTCCCAGGAGACGGGGGTCAGGGGGTCGGGGGGATCTTCCCCCTCCCGCTTCTGGGTGTTTCCATGGAGATGGCGATGGGGACCAGCCGCACCATACAGTGTCATAGGCAATAATACCCCGCGCTGCCACAAGGGGGCAATGAGGTATAGGATAAAAAAGACCCAAAAAGGAACACCAGTCTTAGAATACAATCAATCAGCCACATTTATTGAGCACTTGGGAGAGTCCAATAGAGTCAGTAGAGAAGCGGGGTGGTCTAGTAGAAAGAGCACTGGACTGGCAGTCAGAAAACCTGGATTCCTATCCCGATTTACCAAATGAGTGAGGGCATGGCAGTGGCTGCTACAACTGCGGAAGTTTCGGACATGGAAACAAAGTAATTGTGTTAAGTGTTAAACGCTTACTATGTGCTAAACAGTATGGAGTAGATATAAGATGATCAGGTCAGAAGCAGTTCCTGTTCCATATGGGGCTAACAGTCCTAAATGGAAGGTAGAACAGGTAGTAATTTAATGTCCATTTAATAGATGAGGAAAGTGGAGCGCAGAGAAGTTATGTGACTTCACCCAAAGTCACGTAGCGCTCGATATTTATAAAACTACTTGTTCTAAATTTCTACGTCAGTTCTGTCTGACTGTACCCCCTATTAGATTGGTTTTTGAGGACAGAAAATAATGATTTAATAATCAATCAGTCACGGTTATTGAACAGTTACCGCATGCAGAGCTATGTATTAAGTGCTTAGGAGAGTATACTATAACAATATAGCAGACACATCCTTTGCCGACAATGAGCTTACAGTTTAGAGGGGGAGACCCACTTTAATATAAATAAAAAACTATGGTTATGTACATAAGTGCTGTTAAGGTGGGAGGGAGTATGAATAAAGGGATCGAGTCAGGGTGATGCAGAAAGGAGTGGAAGAAAAAGAAATGAGGGCTTAGTCAGGGAAGGCCTCTTGGAGAAGATGTGCCTTCAATAAGGCCCTGAAAATGGGGAGAGTAATTATCTGTTGGATAAAGAGAGGGAAGGCATTCTAGGCTGGAGGAAGGATGTGGGTGAGAGGTCGTCAGCGAGATAGATGAAATCAAAGTACTTGTATAAGTAAACTTTCATATACTTTTATAAATGCTTAGTACAGCACTTTACAGAGTAGATGCTTAGCAAATACCAATCAATCTGTCAGTCTTATTTATAGAGTAATTACTGTGGGCCTTTGGGCGAGTACAAGAGGAATAGTAAACACAATCCCTGCCCTCAAGAAACCAATCGTCTAGTAGCATTGGTTGATCACCTGTTTTGTGCACAGCACTGTAGTAAGTATTTGGGTGAATGTAATAGGATTCATAGGCAGGATCCTTGTTCCTCAAGGAGCTCACACTCTGGTAAGGAAGGCAGATTATGAAACAAATTCCAGGTAATTGAGAATATGTACAGCTGCTAACTCACAGTGGGGAAGGCACAAGACACGTTCCATGAAATAATTTGTTGATAATCAAAAATCCTGCACCATCTCTCAGTTACTACAATTATAGTAGTAGCAATGATAATAACAATAATAATGGTAATGATAATTGTTGAGTGCTTACTCTGTTCCAAGCACTGCTTTGAGAATTGTAGGAAATATGAGATAACCAGGTGGGGTACAATCCCCATTCAACGTGGATGGTATAAATAGGAGGGAGAACACATATTCCCTTTTCCAGAAGATGAAACTGGAGCACAGAGAAGTTTAGTGGTTTGCATAGAGTCACACAGCAGACCCAAGATTAGACTTCTGATTCGAAGGTCCGTGATCTTTTCATTAAGCCACACTGCTTTGGTTAGGAGTTGAGACCTCATAGAACTTACACCAGCCCACTCAGCTCCGGATCTCTGCTGTCCCTGCAGCTGCTGCGTCCATTGGGATATTTTTCCAGGGGATTCTGGTCCCAGACTCTGGGGAGCCAACCTCACAGCAGCAGGAGCAGGGCAGGCACAAGAAGTGGGACACAGGCTGAGGCTCCAGGGCCTGCTCACTTCCTGCTTTTCAGTTTCCTGTCACTGCTTTCGTCCAGAGCAATCAGGGGCCCAGACTCAACAGTTTTTCTGGGTAGGGACCAGCACAGCCAGGACGCATGAAGTTTATCTGGCCAGATCTGGGCAGTGGCAACAGGTGAGCAACATGGCCTAGTAAATAGAACATGGGCCTGGGGGTCGGCAGGACCCAGGTTCTAATCCTGACTCCTCCACTTGTCTGCTGGATGACCTGGGGTAAGTCACTTCACTTCTCTGAGCCTCAGTTCCCTCATCTGTGAAATGAGGATTAAGAATGTGAGCCCCAGGTGGGACAGGGACTGTGTCCAACCCGATTTGCTTGTATCCACTCCAGCGCTTAGTACAGTTCCTTGTCATGTACTAGGTGCTTAACAAATACACCAATCCTCATTGTCTCACAGCTATCCCGGAACCTCTGCGGGGAATGGGCAGAGGTGGCCAAGTTCAGGGCTCCCTTGAGGGCAGGAGAGGATTTTAAGGGAGGGAAGCCTCCCATCACCATCACCCTTAACGGGTCTCCCTTAGCCAGTGAGGGAACTCAGAACAGATACCACAACATCTGAACAATGCTGCCCAAATCAGGTTCTCTGGACACCCTATCTCAGTGGGACCCACGGGAGGGCAGGCAACAACCCTAGAAGCCTAGGAGAGATCCCGATTGGGGGCAGGTGATTCCCATTTCCAGAATGTCCTAATGCTTCTGTCATTGTGAATGATCAGGAATGAACTGATGGCAGAGAAGGTGAGTAGGAATACCAGGTGGCTCTTCACGAGCAGAGGCGACTTTTCATTCATGTTGACTCAAACCCTCAGCCTGCATTGCATAGAGAAGGTCATAGAGGGTGACCAGCGCAATGACTCTCTTGGCCGCTCTGACTTCAGGCATCACCCTGGGGGAGTGTCTGGGCTCATGAAGGTGCTGGACCTGCCGGTGGTGTCTGTGCAGGACAAACACCATGTAGCAGCTGGCCACGCTCATGAGCCCCACAAATAACAGGTCATGGAAAGAGAACATGATCGTAATGGCCAAGGTGGTTTCTGCACTTTTGATGACTTCAAAACAGTATTTGAGATCCAATATGGTTCGAACATTGCCACTGCTGTTCTGGGGGCTTCTCATATATATCAGTACATCCAATTCTATGAGCAGATTGATAACCCAGGAGAGGGCACAGGAGGGGAGGATGCGCTTGGACAATTTGGCTTTGATTCTTGCCCAACAGGAGGTACTGGGACTGATAGTGATGGCCTGGAAGACACTCAGGAGGCAGGTAGTGCAGAGGTAAAGACCCTGGGCTACTCGGTAAAGGTAAATAAGGATTTTACATCCAACATCGTCGAGGAAATTTCTCAGCCCCCAAGCTGACAAGGTCTCTAAGATTCCACTTGTGAGGAGGATGATGGTGTTAGCCAAGGCCAGGTGGACGAGGATCAGGTCGGAGGAGCTGGACTTTTGGCTGGTGGAGACCACATGGATATAGAACAGGAGGAGAAAGATGTTCAGTGAGAGCCCAAGGCTGAATTGTAGGAAAATCACCATCCCAAAAGAGAGCTCAGTGGAATTATGTTGCCAACTTGTACTTCCCAAGCGCTTAGTAGAGTGCTCTGCACACAGTAAGCGCTCAATAAAGACGATTGAATGAATGAATTAATTCACTGGCTTGAATATTCAGTTCAAACCAGTGGCAATAACTTGTAGAGCAACATGGAGGAGGAGAGTTGTAGAGGAAGGGGAGTGTAAAGGAGAAGATGAAGAGAGTGTGATAAAGAGAAAGAGAGCATTTAGTCATCATCATATTTGAAGTAGTCATAGTAATGGTATTGATTTAGCCCTTAGCGGAATGCAGACCTTTGTACGGAGTGTCTGGGAAAATTGCACAGGTGAAAAATAGACATAGCTCCGGGCAGTCAAGGGACTCACAATCTCAGAATAAGGAAAGGGAGAATAGATAGCCTACAGATGGGTGACTGGTAAACAGTAAAAACTGAAAAACAGCAGGAAAGAAATTCACAGCGATATTTACAGCAAGAGGGATAGGACATTTGTTAAAGCATCTGTATGCTTTCTATCTATCTATCTATCTATCTGCACTTCCCAGATTTGACAGGGCATATAAAAAGAAAAATAAAATCCTGTTTGTTTTGAGCAGTTCTACAAGAGGTATTATTATTATTATTATTATTATTATTATTATTATTCTGCAAGAGGTGCCCCATAATTTTGGGGTTCGAGATTGGGAGTGGTTTCTTTTGGGATCTCTTCCTAGTAAAATAAGGATGGCAGCAATAATGATAAATGTGGTGTTTCTTAGGTTTACTATGTGCCAGGCACTGTACTAAGCACTGGGATGGATAAAAACAAATCGGTTTGGACACAGTGCCTATCCTACGTGGTGATCACAGTTTCAACCCCCTTTTACAGATGAGATAACTGAGGCCCAGAGAAATGAAATGACTTGTGCAAGGTCCCACAGCAGACAGTTGGCAAAGCTGGGATTAGAACCCATGACCTTCTAACTCTCTGGCCCCTGCCCTACCCACTCCATCATGCTGCAATGACATCCTGTGTCAGGCCAAGTATCTGACCAGTCCAATGCTCTCTCTCTCTGGTCAAACTCCAAAGGTCCTTAAAGGAACAGTGAGACCATTCCTCTCTTGGATATCCATCCCCATCTCTGATGTCCCAACCTATGCCCTCTGATGATCCACTATGGCCTGAGGGACCGATATCTGAGCTTGAGTCACAGGGCACAGCTAACCCCACCTGTGAGAACTGCCAGTTTATATTTTTAAAATTTAATTTAATTTTTCCTTTATGTCTGTACTTAGTGTTGGGGTTGATATAAACTTATGAGGTTGATATAAGCTTATCAAGCTGATATAAACTTGTGCAATTCCTCATCTCTGGAGAATTGGGAGATTTCCTTACAGCCTATGTAGGCTCCATTCACCCTTTGTGGCTTGTGGGATGTTGACGGCTAAGCACAAAAATCAGCCACTGGACAGTAATGTCAAGCCACAGAGAGCACTCTGAGCATAATAATAATCAATTAATTATGGTACTTTTTAAGTGCTTACTTCTGCCAAGTACCGTTCTGAACTCTAGGGTACAAACAAGTTGAGCAGGTTGGACACAGTCCCTGTCTCACATGGGCTCACAATCTTAATCCCCATTTTACAGATTAGGGAACTGAGGCCCAGAGTGGTGAAGTGCCTTGCCCAAGGTCACACAGCAGAAATGTGGCGGAGCCAGTATGAGAACACAAGTCCTTCTGACTCTCAGGCCTGGGCTCGCTCCACTAAGCCACGCATGCTCAGTTTCTCAAAAGGCCAAGCTTGCCCCAGGCCATAGACAACAAAACAAACCACATAAACCAAATAAAATAAATAGAATAAATATGTACAAGTAAAATAAATAGAGTAATAAATATGTACAAACATATATACATATATACAGGTGCTGTGGAGAGGGGAAGGAGGCAAGGCAGGGGGATGAGGAGGGGGAGTAGGGGGAGACGAAGGAGGGGGCTCAGTCTGGGAAGGCCTCCTGGAGGAGGTGAGCTCTCAGTAGGGCTTTGAAGGGAGGAAGAGAGCTAGTTCAGTTAGAACTGGTGGCAATAACTTGTAGTGCAATGTGGAGGAGGAGAGTTATAGGAGAAAGGGAGTGTAAAGCAGATGAAGAGAGTGAGATAAAGAGAGAGGGAGTATTTAGTTTTCATGGTAATAATAATAATAATAATAATAATAATAATAATGGCATTTATTAAGCGAGTACTATGTGCAAAGCACTGTTCTAAGCGCTGGGGAAGTTACAAGGTGGTAAGGTTGTCCCACGGGGGGCTCACAGTCTTAATCCCCATTTTACAGATGAGGTCACTGAAGCACAGAGAAGTTAAGTGACTTGCCCAAAGTCACACAGCTGACAATTGCCAGAGCTGGGATTTGAACCCATGACCTCTGACTCCAAGGCCCATGCTCTTTCCACTGAGCCACGCTGCTTCTTTTGTCATACTTGTCAAGTGTTACTTGTCATAGTAATAATATTGATTGAGCAATGAATGGAATGCAGAGTATTGTACTAGGTGTCTGGGAAAATTGCACAGGTTAAAATTAGACACTGTTCCTGGTTCTTCGGGGGCTCACAAACTAAGAATAAGGAAAGGGAGAAGGGATAACTTACAGACATAATAATAATAATAATGGTATTTGTTAAGCACTTACTACATGTCGGCACTGTACTAAGCACTGGGGTTAATAAAAAAGAATTGCATTGGACAAAACTGGCAAACAGTAAAAACTGAAAAGCGGGAAAAACAGAAAAGCAAAGCAACAGAAAATATATTCACAACAGTATTTACATAAAAGAGGGATGGGGCATTTGTTAAAGCATCTGTCTATCTATATACCCATCTATGTACATCCAACAGATTTAACAGGGCATTAAAAAGAAAAAAAAATCCTGTTTTGATCACTTCTGCCAGAGGTATGATCATTGTGCTCCATTATTTTGGGATTTGATATTGGCTGGGAGCCCGGGTTGGTCGTCTATTAGAATGCCTTCCTAGTAAATAAGGACAGCAATAATAATGATAATTGCAGTCTTTTTTTAAGTGCTTACTATGTGCCAGCCACTTTACTAAGCTCTGGGGTGGATAGAAGCAAATGGGGTTGGACACAGTGCCTGTTCCAGGACGGACTCACAGTCTCAATCCCCATTCGGTTATGAGGTAACTGAGGCTCAGAGAAGTGAAGTGACTTTCCCGAGGTCACACAGCAGCCATGTGACAGAGCCGGGATTAGAATCCATGACCTTCTGTCTCCCAGGCCCGTGCTCTGCAATCCAGTACACCCTGCTGCTTTATGGTACTTGTTAAGCACATACTATGTTCCAGGTACTGTACTAAGCGCTGGGGTTGATATAAGCTTACAAGGTTGGTATAAGTTTATCAGGCCAATACAAACTTATTCAGTTCCTCCTCTCAGGAGGGTTGTGACGGTTCCTACAGCCTGCGGTTGACTCCATCCACCCTCTGTGACTTGTGGGATGCAGATAGTGAAGCACAAAACACAGCCATTAGACAGTAATGTCGGGTCACAGAGAGCACAACTGAGCATAATAATAATTAATTAATTATGGTACCTGTTAAGTGTCATCAAGCGCTGTTCTACGCACTGGGGTGGATACAAGTTAATCAGGTTGGACACAGTTCCTGTCCCCCACGGGGAGCACACTCTTAATCCCCATTTTATAAATGAAGTAACTGAGGCCCAGAGAAGTTAAGTGCCTTGCCCAAGGTCACATACCAGGCATGTGGTGGAGCCAGGATTAGAACCCAGGATGATTCCCAGGCCCAAGCTCTATCCATTTACGCCATGTTGCCTCACAAGGGAAAGGAATAGGCAAGGGATGGAGAGCAGAGTGGGGATGTTTGGAGGATGAAATGATAATGGAGTGAGAGACTGGAGCTCAGATAGTAGAAAGAGGTGCAAACAGGAGGAGCAGGGCACCTGCCTTTATTGCTCTGTTCTGTGTTGTCTCCATCTCCAGTGTGGCTCTCTGGGCTGAAGGGGAGATATCTGTGGCCCGGCCATCACTGTCCACCCCCTACCTGTTCCAGCTGGGGCTGGAATCATTGCTTGATCAGGTGTCCTGGAGAGTGGCTGAGAGGGGACAGGGACGAACTTCTCCTGGGCCATGGTCTCTGCAACCCAGCTACACCAGGAGGCACAGCAGCAGAAGGAGGGGGGTGGAACCGTGGGGAACAGGGAGATGAGCGCTTTGTAGCCGCCTCTCTTTGTCCCAGTCTTCCCAGCCAACCGACATCTGAGGGCCAACTGGGAGCTGTTCTGAGCTTGTAGTGCCCATCTGTACGGCAACACTTTGCCTTCTACATATCGAGATTAAAACGGATTCTTTTCCCGAGATCTCGGCCAGGAGGGGACCCAGTCTAATACTGAGGATCTTTTGCTCCAAATATCCTGGGACTGGGAAAGTGGGAACCCTGAGAGAAGGTTCTTCAAGGGTACCAGCCCTGGCTGCGTCTCCAGAGCTTCAATCTGAAGCTGCAGAGTTCCTAAGGAAAGCCTGAAAATCGCGCTGACAGAGAGATGGCCGTATCCTACTCATCCCTAATCCATTTCTCGTTCTGGCTTGGGAATGCAGCTCGCAGGCAGTCAGACTCTGGCAGGAGAAGGCTGATGCAGCATTTATTACCGGCTTTCCGCACCTCTCCCCTCCCACAGGGAGTGATTAGTTTGTGTGTGTGTGTTTGTGTGTGTGTGTGTGTGTGTGTGAGAGAGAGAGAGAGAGAGAGAGAGAGAGAGAGAGAGACTCACTGAGCATTAATCCATTCTGACACTCAGACTGGGATATCTCTGGAAATACCCAGGCTCCCCCTCCTTGTTGCTCTCAGAGCTGGGAGAAGATTATCCCAGATCTCTCCTCTTAATTATGTGCTACCAATTGACCATCAGAGATGTCCATGGAAGGACATGGCAGTCCCAGTACCATATTCAGCTGTACTGGGAATATCCCTTCCCAACCTCATCTTTGCCAAGTCCCAAGCCTGCATCCACCGTGATGTTATTTCCATGGTTCAGATTTCTTATACTCTTCCATCCATCAGCAAACCAATGATATTCATGTTGCTTTTAGTGTGTGCAGACCATTTTACTAAGTGTTTGGAAGAGTTACAGTCCAGTAGAGTTGGTAGGCTAGATCCCTGCCCACGAGGAGCTCACAGACTATAAGGGGAGAAAAACATTAAAATAAGTGGCAAGAGGATATTCACATAAGTGATATGCAACGTGGTGAAAATCAAAGTGTTCAAGGGGTTCATGCCAAAATGATACATAAGGCAGGGTGAATAAAACTTGTGAAGGTATAGTCAGGGGAGGTTTCTGGGAGAAATTGTGATTTTAGTTTGGCTTTGAAAGAGAGGAGAGTAGTCATCTGTTGGAAACGAAGAGGAAGGGACTTCCAAGCCATAGGGAGGATGTCGGCAGAACGTTTGTAGTGAAAAATTACAAAATTGAAGAACTGTGAGTAGGCTGGTGTTATAGGAGCAAGGTGAGTTGGCTCAGCAGTAGTGGGAGATCTGTGAGGTAAAGCAGGATGGAGAGAGAAGATTTAGGGTCTTAAAAAAAGGTCAGGTGTTTCTCCTTCAGGTGGATATGGTGGCCCTTAGCAGATATAGAGGAAATGTAAAATAGTACATTACATTGTAGAAGAAAGCACTGTTACAATGAAACAAACAAGCAAACAGTGATCTCTATTGAACACCTATTGTGTGCACAGCAGTCTTATGCACTTATGTAGACTTAAACTTCTTTGTATATGCCATCATCCCCTTCAGCTGTTCCGTACATTTAACTCCTTTCTCAGACCCCCTGTTCCTCCCCCTCCTCCATCCCTCACCCCCAACGATCTGGCCTCCTACTTCATTAGTAAAATTAACTCCATCAGGTCTAAGCTCCCCAAAGTCACCCCTCCCCCTTCTCCACCCCCCCAACCCTCTCGCTACTCTCCTATCCTTCCCAGAAGTATCTTCAGATGAGATCTACTCCCTCCTCTCAAGTGCTACTTCATCCACCTGTGCTTCGGACCCCATTCCCTCTCATCTTATGAAAACTCTTACCCCTTCACTCCTCCCCTCCATAGCATCCATCTTCAACCGCTCACTCTCTACTGGTTCCTTCTCCTCTGCCTTCGAACTTGCCCACGTCTCCCCCATCATAAAAAAACCTCTCTTGACCCCACCTCCCCTTCTAGGTATCACCCTATCTCCCTCCTACCCTTCCTTTCCAAACTCCTAGAACGAGTTGTCTACACTCGCTGCCTCGAATTCCTCAACACCAGCTCTCTCCATGACCCCCTCCAATCTGGCTTCCGTCCCCTATGCTCCACCCAAACTGCCCTCTCAAAGGTCACCAACGATCTCCTTCTTGCCAAATCCAATGGCTCCTACTCTATCCTAATCCTCCTCGAATTCTCAGCTACATTCAACACTGTGGATCACCCCCTCTACTCAACTCAACTCGCTCGCTACCCACACTGCCTTGGATCACGGACACTGTGTGCCTCCTTCGCTCTTATGCTCGAGCTACTGAACGCTGCTGGCGAAAGTCTAAACACCTAGCCAACCTTGTTCACTTTATCATAACAGGAAATAGGAAACAGGAAAGTTTATCCTTTCCTGCCTTAACTCTGCCCTCTCCTCTGCCAGGCAAAACTATTTTTCCTCTCTTCCATTTAGAGACTTACAGTCTAATAATATTGCCTGGGTGAAAAGCACTAAGCACTGGGGTGAGCACAGTAGATTTAGTAGGAATAATCCCTGCCATCAAGGAGTTTGTGTTCTAGCCAGGAGGACAAACAATATAAAAGATTTCAGGTAGTCTGAGAGTCTCTCAGAATAAGGGGTAATAGGTTTAGCTTTTGACTGATTATGGAGATGCTGGAGCCCATCAGGAACCTTTCACAACCAGCTTTATCTGCAACAGAAAACTCTGAACCATCTCACCACAGCCAGTGAGTGATTTGAAACTCCATGACACCCGGTCAGCCTTCCTAGTATCTCTAATGCCTTGACTGCTGCTACCTCTACTGTGATCTGTTTCCTGGGGGATTCTGGTCGTGGAGTATGTCTCCAGGCTGGGGAACCTGGGGATCTCTCACCCACAGAGATCCATGTACTGACCAGGTAGATGGGTTTGTAATTTGGCCGGGAAAAGGAGCATGAAAGTTCAGACCAGTCCTTATTTATTCATTCAGTTGTATTTACTGAGTGCTTACTGTGTGCAGAGCTCTGTACTAAGCGCTTGGAAAGTACAATTCGGCAGCAGAGACAATCCCTACCCGACAACAGGCTCACAAGTCTAGAAGGGGGAGACCGACAACAAAACAAAACAAGTAGATGGTGTCAGTACCATCGAAAAAGATAAATAGAATTGTAGATATATGCACATCATTAATAAAATAGAGTAATAAATATGTACAAATATACACAAAAGCTGTGGAGAGGGGACATTGCTATTTATTATACCAATAAATGCATGGAATAAGTGATACCCGCAACAAAGCATGCTATGATCCAAAGGCCTACTAAAATAATAATTGTGATTATGGTACTTGTTAAGTGTTTACTATGTGCCAAGCACCGCTCTAAGTGCTGGGCTAGATAAAAGTTAATCAGGTTGGACATAGTGCCTGTCCTACTTGGAGCTCACAGTATCAATCCCCATTTTTCAGATACGATAACTTGAGATCCAGAAGTGAAGTGACTTGCCCGAGATCACATAGCAGAAATAGCAGAGCTGGGCCCATATTCTATCCACTCATCCACAGAGCTTACAGGGGGACCTTGGGGAGGGCGGGCAACCACCCTAGAACACTAGGAGGGATCTTGGTTGGGGGCAGGTGATTACCTTTTCCAGAATGTTCTAATTCTCTGGTCACTGTGAATAATTAGGAAGGGACTGAAGGCAGAGAAGGTGAGTAGAAATACCAGGTGGCTCTTCATCAGCAGAGGTGACTTTTCTTTCATGTTGACTAAAATGCTCAGCATGATGGTCTGCCTTCCATAGAGGAGGACGTAGAGGGTGGCCAGGGCGATGACTCTCCTGGCTGCTCTGACCTCGGGCATCGCCCTGGGGGAGCGTCCGGGTCCATGGAGGTGCTGAACCTGCCGGCGGTGTCTGTGCAGGACAAATACCATGTAACTGCTGGCCACACTCATGAGTCCCACGAAGAACAGATCATGGAAAGAGAGCATGACCGTAAAGGCCAAGGTGGTTTCTGCACTTCTGATGACTTTGCAGCCATATTTGAGATCTAATATGGTTCGAACACTGCCAATGTTACTCTGGGGGCTTCGCATGTATATCGGTATATCCAGGTCTATGAGCAGATTGAAGACCCAAGAGATAGTACAGGAGGGGAGGATGTACTTGAACAATTTGGCCTTAATACCTGCCCACCAGAAGGTGCCCTGGCTGATGGTGATGGCTTGGAAGATGCTCAGGAGGCAGGTGGTGCAGATGCAAAGACCCCGGGCTACTCGGTAAAGGTAAATAAGGATTTTACATCCAACTTCATTCAGGAAATTTCTCAGCCCCCAAGCTGACAAGGTTTCTAAGATTCCACTGGTGAGGAGGATAATGGTGTTAGCCAAGGCCAGGTGGGTGAGGATCAGGTCGGAGGAGCTGGGCTCTTGTGACTTGTGGAGACCACACAGATATAGAACAGGAGGAGGAAGACATTCACCGAGAGCCCAAGGCTGAATTGCAAGATAATCACTATCCCAAAAGAGAGCTCAGTGGAATTCATTGGCTTGAATATTCAGTTCAAACTGATGGCAATAACTCATAGAACAACGTGGAGGAGGAGAGTCATGGAGGAAGGGAAGGGTAAAGGAGGAGTTGGAGAGGGTGCAATAAAGAGAGAGAAAGCATTTAGTTAGCATCGTAGTAGTACTAGTCATATAAATTACATTGATTGCTCCCTAAATGGAATGATGAACACTGTACTGTCTGGGAAAATTGTGTAGGTGAAAATTAGATAATATTCCTAGCTCTCTAGGGGCTCCCTATATAAGAATAAGAAAAGGGAGGAGGGGTAGCCTACAGATGGATAAGACTAATACACAGTAAAAACTGAAAAACAACAGAAAATAGATGCACAGTGAAATTTGCAGCAGGAAGGGTAGGACATCTGCTAGATCACTTATCTATCTATTTATCATGGGCATCCAACAGATTTGACAGGGCATTAAAAAGAAAGAAAATCCTGTGTGTTTTGCACAGTTCTGTGAGAGGTACAATCACTGAAACCTGTTATTTTACGGTTCCAGATTGGAGGTGGCATCTGTTGGGATCCCTTCCTAGTAAAGAAAGGGACAGCAGTAATAATAAAAATAATAATAATAGTGGTGTGATATTTATTTAGCTTACTATGTGCCTGACACCGTACTAAGCACTGGTGTGGATACAAGCTAATCGGGTTGAACACAGTCCCTGCCTCACATGTGGCTCATAGTCTCAATCCCCATTTTACAGATGAGGTAACTGAGGCACAGAGAAGTGAAGTGACTTGTTCAAGGTCACACAGCAGAAAAGTGTCAGAGTCTGAATTAGAATCCATGACTTTCTGAGTCCCAGCCCATGCTGCAAAGACATCTTGGGTCAGACCAAGCATCCAGTCAGTTAGTGCTGTCTCTCCAGTCCAGCTCCAAAAGTCCTTAGAGGAACTGTGTGACCACTTCCCTCTTGGACATACATCTCCAACTCTGATGGCCCAAGTCATACCCTCTGACAATCCAAGGAACTGATATCTGAGCTCACGTTCCAGGGTACAGCTACCCCAACCTGTGAGAACTTCCAGGGTTTTTTTTAATTTCATTTAATTTTTTTCTTTGTGGCATTTGTTAAGTGCTTACTATGTTCCGGGTACTGCAGGTACTGTACTAAGTGCTGGGGTCGATATAAGCTTATCAGGTTGATATAAACTGATCAGGTTAATGTAAACCTATCCAGTTTTTCCTCTCCGGAGGTTTGGGACATCTCCCTATATCCTGTGGTTGGCTCCATTCACGCTTTGTGACTTGTGGGATTTGGACAGAGATTTATTAAACACAGCCACCGAATAGTAATGACAGGTCACAGAAAACACATTCAGTCCCCCTCCTCCCACATCCCACACAGGCCGGCCTTGCCCCGGGGCACAGTTGGGATTATAATCCTAAAATTCATTAATTCATTTATTCAATCTTGTTTATTGAGTTCTCACTGTGTACAGAACACTGTACTAAGTGCTTGGGAAAGTACAATACAGCAATAAAGAGGGACAATCCCTGCCCACAACGAGCTCACAGTCTAGAGTGGGGGCGACAGACATCAATACAAGTAAGCAGGTATCAATATAATTAAATAAAATTACAGATATATGCATGAGTGCTGTGGTGGGGGGAGGGGGGAAGAGCAAAGGGAACATGTTAGGGTGACATAGAAGGGAGTGGGAGATGAGAAAAAGTGGGTTTTAGGTTTTAGAAGGCCCTTGGAGGCGATGTGCCTTCAGTAAAGCTTTGAAGCAGGACAGAGTCATCATCTGGTGGATTTGAGGAGGTAGGGCATTCCAGGCCAGAGGTAGGACGTGGGCCAAAGGTTGGCAGTGATGCAGTGGAGATTGAGGCACAGTGAAAAGGTTAGCACCAGAGGAGTGAAGTGTTCAGGCTGGGTTGTAGGAGACAAGGGAGGTGAGGTAGGAGGGGGCAAGGCGATGGCGTGCTTTGAAGTCAATAGTAAGGAGTTTTTGTTTGATAAGGAGTTGGATAGATAACCACTGGAGATTTTTGAGGAGGGGAGTGACATGCCCTGAATGTCTCTGTAGAAAGATAATCCAGGCAGGAGGTTGGGAGGTCCCCCTTTTAGACTGTGAGCCCACTGTTGGGTAGGGACTGTCTCTATATGTTTCCAACTTGTACTTCCCAAGCGCTTAGTACAGTGCTCTGCACACAGTAAGTGCTCAATAAATTCGATTGATAAAGGAGGCTGATGCAGTAATCTAGGCGAGATACGATTTGTGACTGTACTAACATGGTAGCGGTTTAGATGGAGAGGAAAAGGCGGATCTTGCTGATGTGAAGGTGAGACTGACAGGATTTGGTGACAGATTGGATATGTGGGTTGAATGAAAGAGTGGAGCCAAGGATAATGCCAAGGTTACGAGCTTGTAAGATGGGGAGGATGGTGGTGTCATCTACAGTGACCGGAAAGTCTGGGAAAGGACAGAGTTTGGGAGGGAAGATGAGGAGCTCTGTTTTGGACATATTAAGTTTAAGGTGACGGAAGAACATCCAAGTAGAGATGTCTTGAAGGCAGGAAGAGATCCGAGCTTGAAGAGAGGAAAAGAGATCGGGGAGGAGATGTAGATTTGGCTATCATGCGCATAGAGATGGTACTTGAAGCCGTGGGAGCAAATGAGTTCTCCAATGGAATGAGTGTAGATGGAAAATAGACCAAGAACTGAACCTTGAGGGACCCCCACGGTAAGGGGGTGAGAGGGAGAGGAAGAGCCCACGAAGGAGACTGAGAATGAATGGCGAGAGAGATAACAGGAGAACCAGGAGAGGACAGAGTCATCTGAAGGCAAGGTTGGATAACGTATCCAGGAGAAATGGGTGGTCCACAGTGTCAAAGTCAGAGGAGAGGTCGAGGAAGTTTAGGATAGAGTAGGAGCCATTGGATTGGGCAAGTAGGAGATCATTGGTGACCTTTTTAGAGGGTGGTTTCAGTCGAGGGAAGGGAACAAAAGCCAGGTTGGAAGGGGTCCAGGCGAGAATTGGAGGGCAGGAATTTGAGACAGTGGATATAGATGATTCACTCAAAGAGCTTGGAGAGGAAAAAAGACACTGCCACCACTCCCCCCCCCCCCCCGCACCACCCCTTTTTTGAGGTTGCCCCTGCTGGGGTCTCCCCTCTCTGCACCATTCTTTGGGGAGAAGGGTACGGTCTGAGGGAGGGGGGGGATTAGCAGACTCACTAGGACGAGTGGCAAAGGGGGATGGAGTCAGCTATTTCTGTTATTTCAGAACAACAGTGAGGGAAGGAATCGGCGAGGGAAGGGTGGCAGAGAGGGGTTTCTGGAGGATGAAAGAGTGATGGAGTGAGAGGCTGAAGCTCGGATAGGAAAGAGAGGTGGTAACAGACAGGAGGAGCAGGGCATTGCCATTAATCGCTGTGTTTTATGCTGTCTCCACCTCTGATGTTGCCCCCTGGGGTGAAGCAGCAATCTCGGTGGCCCTGCCATCTCTGTCCACCCCGCGTCCTGCTCCAGCGGGAGCTAGAATCGTTGCTCGGTCAGGGATGTCCTGGAGGGTGGCTGAGAGGGGGCAGGGATCATCTTCTCCCGGGCCATGGTCACCGCAGCCCCGCTGCACTGGGGGACACAGCTGCAGAAGGAGGAAGGCACAGGGTGGAAGTGGGGGGGCACGGAGCACAGGGAGATGTGTGCTGTGTAGCCACCTCTTTCCTTCGCAGTCGTCCCAGACAACTGACACCTGGGAGCTGCTCTGAACTCATAGTGGCCATCCCCTTGGCTACACTTCATCTCCTATATTTCAAGATTTGGCACCGATTATTTTCTGAGACAGCAAGGAGAAGCAGCGTGGCTCAGTGGAAAGAGCCCGGGCTTTGGAGTCAGAGGTCATGGGTTCAAATCCCGGCTCCGCCATTTGTCAGCTGTGTGACTTTGGGCAAGTCACTTCACTTTCTGGGCCTCAGTTCCCTCATCTGTAAAATGGGGATGAAGACTGTGAGCACCATGTGGGACAACCTGATCACCTTGTATCCCCCAGCGCTTAGAACAGTGCTTTGCACATAGTAAGCTCTTAACAAATACCATTAAAAAAGTGGGGGTGAGGAAATCCAGTCTAATGCTGAGAGGCATGGTACTGGGAATGGGAAGGTGGGAACCCTGGGAGAAGATTCTTCAGGGGTGACCATCCCTGGCCCCCACCCCAGAGCTCGAGTCTGAAGCACCAGAGTTCCTATGGAAAGCCCAAAACAGCAACAACAGAGGAAGCTCGATTTATCCTACTCACCCATTTCCATCGCTCATGGTGGATGGGAGAGCAGCTCATGCGCAATCAAATTCTGGGCAGGACAAGCCTGAAGCTGCATTTATCAGCAGCTTTCCTCCTCTTTCCCCTCCCTCAGAGAGTGATCAGTGTGCTTGTGTGTGTCTGTGTTCATGTGTGTGGAAAACTCACTAATGTGCTCTGACACTCGGACTGGGATAAACCTGGAAGTGCTCAGACTCCGCTCCCTGCTGCCCATCAAGCTTAGACAAGATAAGCATTGGTCTCTGCCCCATAATTACCTGCTGCTAATTAAGCGTCAGAGTTGTCCATGGAGAGGCAGGTCAGCCTCAGTGCCATATCCTGCAGCCCTGGGTACATCCTTGCTCTCACCCACAACCTAGATCTGCCAGGGGCCAAACTTGGGTCTCTCTGGATCTCATTGATTCATACTTTCCATCATCTTACATCAATCAATCAGTCAATTAATGTTTTTATTGTGCACTTACTGCATGCAGAGTTCTTTATTAAGTGCTTTGGTGGGAATAATAAAATAGAATTGGTAGACATGTCCCATAACAACAACCGTGGTACTTTCTAAGTGCCTACTATGTACCAAATACTGTTCTAAGATACAAGTTCATCAGGTTGGACACAATCCCTGTCCCACATGAGGTTCACACTCTTATTTCCCATTTTACAGATGAGGTAACAGGCAGAGAAGAGGGAAGTGATTTGTCCAAGGTCACACACACACATACACACACACTCACACACACATGCATTGCAATATATTCAAGAAAAGAACACTCTTAAAATCCATAATCAAACAGATAATAATAATGGCATTTTTAAGTTCTTACTATGTGCAAAGCACTGTTCTAAGCACTGGGGAGGTTACAAGGTGATCAGTTGGTCCCACAGGGGACTCACAGTCTTAATCCCCATTTTACAGATGAGGTAACTGAGGCACAGAGAAGTTAAGTGACTTGCCCAAAGTCACAAGGCTGAAAATTGGCAGAGCCGGGATTTGAACCACTGACCTCTAACTCCAAAGCCCGTGCTCTTTCCACTGAGCCATGAGCACTTACTGTGGACAGGGCACAAACCTAAGTGCTTATCTAGTATGCTTCATTTTGTATTTATTCTGATATATATATATATATATATATATATATATATATATATTACTGATGATGATCATGATGATGTTATTTGTTAAGCACATACTATGTGCCAAGCACTGTTCTAAGTGCTGCGGTAGATACAAGGTAATAAGGTAATCAGATTGTCCCACGTGGGGCTCACTGTCTTAATCCCCATTTTACAGATGAAGTAATTGAAGCACAGAGAAGTTAACTGACTTGCCCAACTGACAGCTGATGAGTGGTGGAGCAGGGATTAGAACCCATGACCTCTGACTCCCAAGCCTGGGCTCTTTCCACTGAGCCACTCTGCCTCTCTATTATCTACTCTTCTTCTATTATCCTAGTATCTTCTATTACTGAGTATTTGGTCTTTGTTCAAGCTTCTCCTCTCACAATTTGGAAATCAGTTTTGTCAAGCTGATTCCTCCATTAAGTTTTAAGACCCTTGAGGAAAGGAAATACCTTTGAACTCTTCCAAGTGCTCAGTACATTAAACTAAGCTCATAGAGTCAATCAATTGATTAATTCTATTTATTAATTGCCACTATGTGAAATAAATTTTTTACTAAGTGCTTGGGAGAGTACAATAGAGTTAGTAGACTCGATCACTGCCCATAATGAGCTTAATCAATCAATCAATCAATCAATCAATCATATTTATTTAGCACTTACTGGATGCAGAGCATTGTACTAAGTGCTTGGGAGTGTACAATGCAACAATATAACAGACATGTTCCTGCCCACAATGAGCTTGCAGTTTACAGGGGGAGACCAATATTAATATAAATAAACAAATTGCAAATGAATATGTATCTAAGTGCTGTGGGGATGGGAGAGGAGATGAATAAAGGGAGAAAATCAAGGTGATGCAGAAGGGAGGGGGAGAGAAGGAAAGGAGAGCTTAGCTAGGGAAGGCCTCTTGGAGGAGCTGTGTCTTCAGTAAGGCATTGAAGGAGGGGGTGAGTAATTGTCTGTTGGATTGAGGAGGGAGGGCATTCCAGGCCAGAGGCAGGACATGAGAGACAGGTCGGAGGCAAGATAGACGACACTGAGGTACAGTGAGAAGGTTAGCATTAGAGGAGTGATATGTGTGGCCTGGGCTGTAGTAGGAGAGTACTGAGGGGGACCCTAGGGGAGGGCGGATGTCTACTCTGGGACTGTAGAAGGCTCCAGGTTGGATATGGGAGATTGCCTTTTCATAAATATCCTTATTCTCCTGTCACTGTGAATCATCAGGAATGGACTCACGGCAGAAAAAGTGAGTCCAAATACCATGTGGCCTTTCACGAACATAGTAGATTTTTCTGTTAAGTTTATTAAAACACCCAGCAAGATGGTCTGTCATCCATAGAGGAGGACATAAAGGGTGACCAGGGTGATGACTGTTTTGGCTGCTCTGACCTCGGGCATTGCCCTGGGAAAGCGGCTGGTCCCCTGGAGGTGCCAAACCTGCCGATGGTGTCTGTGCAGGACCAACATCATCATCATCATCATCATCAATCGTATTTATTGAGCGCTTACTGTGTGCAGAGCACTGTACTAAGCGCTTGGGAAGTACAAATCGGCAACATATAGAGACAGTCCCTACCCAACAGTGGGTTTACGGTCTAAAAGGGGGAGACATCATGTATCTGCTGGCTGAGCTCATGAGCCCCACAAAGAAGAGATCCCTCATGGTAAGGACCACTGTAATTACCTGGGTGGTTTCTTCACTGTCACTGAATTTTGAGCAGTATTTGAGATTTGAAAACTTGTTGTTCTGGGGGTTTATCATGTATATCGGCATATCCAATTATATGAGCATATTGAGGATCCAGGAGAGAAGGAAGGAGGGGAGGATGCACTTGGGTAATTTGACTTTGATTCCTGCCCACCACAAGGTGCTGGGACTGATGGTCACAGCCTGGAACACGCTCAGGAGGCGGGTGATGCAAATGGCAAGACCCCGGGCTACTCGGTAGAGGTACATGAGGATTTTACAGCCAACATTGTCCAGGAAATTTCTCAACCCCCAAGCTGACAAGATCTCTAAGATTCCACTGGTGACGAGGATGATGGTGTTCGCCAAGGCCAGGTGGGTCAGGATCTGGTCGGAGATGCTGGGCTTGTGATTGATGGAGACCACATGGACATAAAACAGGAGGAGGCAGAGTTCAGCAAGAGCCCAAGGCTGAATTGCAAGAAAATCAGCATCCTGAAAGATACCTCAGTGGAATTCATTGACTTAAATATTCAGCTCAAACTGGTGGCAATAGCTTGTACAGCAACATGGAAGAGGAGATAGGGGAAAGTGAGTGTAGAGGAGAAGATGGAAACAGTGAGATGAAGAGAGAGAGGGCATTTAGTCATCGTAGTAGTAGTAGTAGTAGTCATAGTAATGGTATCGATTGAGCTCTTAAGGGAATGTAGACCATTGTACTAAGTGTCTGGAAAAATTACACAGGTGAAAGTTAAACACAGTTCCTGGCCCTCAGGGAACTCACAATCTAAGAACAAGGAAAGAGAGAAGGGAAAGTCTACAGATGTATAAGAATGGTAAACAGTAAAAACTGAAAAACAATAGAAAATACATGGACTGCAATATTTACAGCGAGAGGGATAGAACATTTGTTAGAACATCCATCTACCTAATTATCTATCTAGCTGTGTTCATCCCATTCACTTCCTCCTGGAGGCCTTCCCAGACTGAGCTCTCTTTTCCTCTGCTCCTCTTCCCCTCCCCATCGCCCCAACTCCCTCCCTATGCTCTCCCCACTTCCTCCCCAACAGCATTTGTGTATATATGTACATATTTATTACTCTATTTATTGTGTATATATCTATAATTCTATTAATTTATATTGATGTTGTTGATGCCTGTCTACTTGTTTTGTTGTCTGTCTCCCCCCACCCCTTTTTAACTGTGAACCTGTTGTGGGAAGGGATTGTCTCTGTTGCCGAATTGCACTTTCCAACAGCTTGGTACAGTGCTCTGCACACAGTAAGTACTCAATAAATGCAATTGAATGAATGAATGAATGAGTGACCGGCCATTAAAAAGAAGAAAAAAATATCCTGTCTGTTTTGAGCCGTTCTTCAAGAGGTATGATCATTATCATTGTGCCTGTTATTTTGGGGTTCGAGATTGGAGATGGCATCTCTTGGGATCCCTTCCTCATAAAATAAGAACAGTAGCAATAATAATAACAATAATAATGTTAATAATTGTGGTACTTGTTAGTTCTTACTATGTTCCAGGCACTGTACTTAGCCCTGGGGAGGACATAAGTAAATCTGGTTGGACATAGTCCCTGTCCCATATAGGGCTCACAATCTTAATCTCTGTTTTACAGATGAGATAACTGAGGCCCAGAGAAGTGAAATGATTTGTCCAAGGTCAAACAGCAAATTAGTGGCAGAGCCAGAATTAGAACCCAGGATCTTCTAACTCTCAGGCTTGTGCTCTATCCACTAGGCCATGTTGTAGTGGCATCCTGGGTCACCCTATTGCTCTTTCTCTGGTCCAGCTCCAAGGACCCTTAGAGGAACTGTGGACATCCTCTTGGACATCCATCCCCAACTTTGGTGTCCCAAGATATGCTCTCTGATGATACACTTTGGTCCAAGGGGCTGATATGTGAGCTCGAGTTCCAGGGCACAGCTCTCCCCAACTGTGAAGACCTCCAGTTTTTTTTTTTTAATTTCATTTAATTTTTTCTTTAAGGTATTTGTTAAGCACTTACTTTGTCCCAGGTACTGTATTAACTGTTGGGGTTCATATAAGCTTACCAGGTTGATATAAGCTTATCCAGTTCCTACTTCATGGAGGTTTTGCACATCTCCTTGCGGCCTATGGTTCACTCTGTCCACCCTTTGTGACTTCTGGGATGTTGACGGTGAGCTACAAAACACAGCCACCGGACAGTAATGTCAGGTCACAGAGAACATACTGAGCATGCTCAGTCCCCCTCCCCCATCCCCCCTTCTCAGACCAGCCTTGCCCCAGGGCTCAGTTAGAACTTTAATGCTAAGAGAAAGACACTTCAAGCCCTGCTTCTCTGGTTGTGGCTTCTCTGACTACTTCTCCAGACTAGATAATGCTCTGGATATGGACACCATGAAAGCCCGCCACCGCCCTGGCAAATGGAGTCACTTTGTCCGGGCCGTGTCAGGCCATCAGGTGGCTGTGTCTGCAGGAAGCTGGGACCAGTCGAAATGGCACTAGCCAAATCAGGCCATTTGGGCACCCTATCCTACTGGGAACGAGGGGGAAAGCAGCTGACTCAAAGCCATGCTTAAACCATATTTCCTCCAGAAGGTCGTTCTTCACAGACCATTTTTCCTCCCTCCCTTATTCCTTTCTACAATATCTACGTACTTGGATCTGTACCCCTTAAGCACTTGATATTCACCTCATCCTCAGCCACTTAACACTTACATGCACATTTCTCTGCCACTTCCTATATCTGTATTTCATTTTACTGTCTCCCCCTCTAAACTATAAGCTCCTTGTAGGCAGGGATCACATCTACCAACTCTATTGTATGGTACTCTCCCAAATCTCAAGCACAGTGCTCTGCAAACAGTAAGTGCTCAATAAAGCACCATTAATTGATTGTTCATCTCAGGTCCTAGCTCCAAAGCCATAGGATTATTTATCTCTTGGGCTTATATTCCTAACTCTGATGCCCCAACTTTTCCCTCTGATGATCCACGAAAGAGTCTGAGGTGCATACAAATCTCTTGCTGACTGTGGGAACTTCTGCCTTCCTGCAGACTGTGGTTGGCTTCATCCACACTCTGTCTTTTGTGGAACATGGACAGTGAAACAGAGACCAGGGCCACTGGACAGAGGTGATGTTGGGTCGCAGAGATCACACAGCATGCTCAGTCCCCCCAGGCCAGCCCTGACCCAGGCCTTGGTTGAGGCTTCAGTTCTAAGGGAACTCCATCCCCTGCACCTTCTCATCAATGAGTATGCCCCTCCTGGGGTCTCCTCACTTCTCCAGAGAAGGGCACAAGTCTGAGATGGGAGATTATCACAATGATTGGGACGATTGGCAAAGGGAATGGGGTCAGCTGATTCTGTGAGATAAGAACAGCCATGAAGGAAGAAATAGAGCAGGGAGGTATGACAAAGAGGATACGTTTGGGAGATGGTGTGGGAGACTAGAGGTCAGTTAAGGGAGAGGTGTGAAAGCAGACAGGAGGAGCAGGGCACTGCTTTGCTGTGTGCTGCCTCCACCTCCAATGTGACCTTGAGTGGCCTATGATCTCGGTAGTGGTGCCATCTCCACCTTCCATCCGTCCTGCGTTTATGGGAGTTGGGATGATTGCTTCATCATTTTTTAAAATTGTATATCATAAATGACCTACTTACACATATTAATGTAGTCCCTTCCTCTAGACTGCAAGCTCGTTGTAGGCAGGGAACTTGTGTTTTGTATTGTCATATTGTACTCTCTCAATTGCTTAGTACAGTGCTCTGAACAAAGTAAGTGCTCCATAAATATGATTAATTCATTGTTCGGGTCAGCGTGGTCCTGGAAGGTGACTGAGAGGGGACAGGAATTGGTTTTTCCTGGGCTATGATTACTGCAGTAATCCCACTACCTTGAGAAACATGGCTGCATAAGGAGGGAAGGGGAACCATGGGGCACAAGCAGATGTGTGCTGTGCAGCCATCTCTCTCTGACTCAGTCCTCCCTACCAGTTGACACCTGAGTGCCATTTGGGAGCCATTCTGAGCTCCTAGTGGCCATTCATATGGCAAAGCTTTGTCTCCTGCTTATCGAGATTAAAACTGATTCTTTTCCAAGACACCAAGCAGGAGGGGATCCAGTCTGAAAAAGAAGAGCCCCTGTTCCATAGGTCCTGACAGTAGGAAAGAGGGAACGTAGGGAGCAGGGGAAGGCGATGAGACAGGCAGTATGTGCACACAAACCATACCCAACGGCTCAAGGCCAAACAGACTCAACAACAGGAGATAAAGAGACCAGGGCAAGAAAAGAAAGCTTGCACCTGCAAGGCTCGGAGGCAACCTCAAGGCCATATCCGCAGCCAGCGATGGTTGGCAATGGTGGCTGGGGGCGAGCCAGAGCAAACGCTTCGTGACTGGACAGAGCTGTTGTTAGGCTAGTGGCTGGAGGGCGGTCAAAGCCTCGATACGCCATCCCCCGAGAAAACCCTGCCCCCGGGCAACGGGGGGTATAAGAGACAAACAAGACAAGGGGGGGGGGGCTCTCTCTCTCACGCGCCCGCTCTCGCGCCTCTCTCTCGCCTCTCTCCCTCTCTCTCTCTCTCTCTCTTTCAACCATGTAACCGCTGATAGCAAATAAACGGCAACCAAGCTTTGAACCTCTGGCTGACTCTTCGTGGTGTGAATGCGCGGGCCGCGTCCGGAGATGTCCGAAGACCCGGAGAGGGTAAGAACCCGAGAGTTGCCCCCGAAACCACGGGGAGCAACGAGGGAACCCTGGGAGAAGTTTCTTTAGGGATGACCAGCCCTGACTGCCACCTCAGAGCTTGAGTCCAAAGCTCAAGATTTCCTATGGAAAGCCAGAAACCACACCTTCGGAGAAAGATGGCTTTTTCCCACTCACCCATTTCCCCATTTTCCCATTTCCCATTTCAGGCAGTCCGACTGAGGCAGGACTAAGTTGAGGCAGCATTTTATCAGCCACTTTCCTCATCTTTTCCCACCCTCAGGGAGTGGTGTGTGTGTGTGTGTGTGTGTGTGTGTGTGTGTGTGTGTCTGTGTCTGTGTCTGTGTCTGTATGTCTGTGTGTGTCTGTGTGTGTGTGTGTATCAGTAATCTGCTCTGACACTTGGACTGGGACATCACTGGAAGTTTTCAGACTCTACTCCCGGCTGCCCATCAAACTGAGACAAGATGAGCACAAGTCTGTGCCCCATAATTACCTGCTGCTAACTGACCCTCTGAGATTCATTCATTCATTCCATCATATTTACTGAGCATTTACTGCGTGCAGAGCACTGTACTAAGCTCTTGGGAAGTCCAAGTTGGCAACATATAGAGACAGTCCCTACCCAACAGCAGGCTCACAGTCTAGAAGGGGGAGACAGACAACAAAACAAAACATATTAACAAAATAAAATAAATAGAATAAATATGTACAAGTAAAATAAATGAATAGAGTAATAAATTTGTACAAACATATATACCTATATATGTATATATATATGTGCCCATAGAGAGACATAGCAACATCAGTTCCATATCCTGCAGCCCCAGGGACATCCCAGCTCTCACCCACAACCCAGCACTGCCAGGAGCCAAGCCTGCATTTCTCATAATATCATTTCATTGGTTCGGACTTCCCATCCTCTTACATCAATCAATCAATGGTATTTACTGTGTGCTTACTGTGTGCAGGGCACTTTATAAACTGCTTTGGAGAGAATAAGAATGATGGTATTTTTTTAAGCACTTACTACGTGCCCAACACTGTTCTAAGCCCTGGGGTAGTTACAAGGTAATCAGGTTGACCCACATAGGGCTCACAATCTTAATCCCCATTTTACTGGTGAGGTAACTGAACCACAGAGAAGTGAAGTGACTTGCTCTAGGTCACACAGCAGACAAGTGGTGGTGTCAGGATTAGAACCCATGTCCTCTGACTCCCAAGCCGGGCTCTTGTCACAGGCCATGCTCAGAGAATGATACGATAGAATTGGTAGGCATGACACATGCCCATAAGGAGTTTACAGATTAGAGGGGGAGGCAGACATTAAAATAAGTAACATATGGCTATGTACACAAGTGACCTGGGATGGGGTAAAATACAAGGTGTTTAGGGGATATAGATCCAAGTGCTTAGGCAATGCAGAATTGGTCAGGGGAGGCCTCTTAGAAGAGCTATGATTTTAATTTGCCTCTGAAAGTGGTGAGAGTGGTGGTCTGTAAGATATGAAGGAGCGAGGGAAATTCCATGTCCAGAGAGAGGACATGGGAAAGGGGACAATCAAAAAGACAAGATCGATGTGAAGTTAGTGGGCTGACGTCAGAGAAACAAAGTGAGTGAGCTGGGATTGGCAGTGGGAGATTAGTGAGGTAAAACAGGAAGGGAAAGAGATGATTTAGTGCCTTAAAGCTGGTATTAAGGTGGTTTTGCTTCATATGAGGATGGGTGGGTAACGTTTGGAGGTTTTTGAGGAGTAAGGAGGTAAGGACTGAACTTTGGTTTAGAAAAAAATGATCCAGTAAAGACTGGAGTGGGGAGTGGGGAGAGACAGTATGCAGGGATGTCAGCAGGAGGCTTACACACGAGTTGAGTTATGCTATGTCCCTGGATCTGCATGGTAGCAGTTTGGATGGATAGGAATGGGTGGATTCTGTAGATGTTATGGCAGGCATGCAGCAAATGCAAGATGAATCAAGAACATTTTAAAAGTATTGGGAATTAAGAGAGGGCAGACAGTGGTGCCCTCTAGAATTATAAGACTTCCCTTGGTAGAAAGAGGTTAAGTGGGATGATGAGTTCTGTTTTTGACATGTTATGTTTAAGGTGTTTGTGGGTGTGGATTTGTATGCCAAGAAAAAGAAGGTTACATATGGAGACCAAATGTATCTTGATAACTTTGGAACACTAGAGAAAGTCAAGGGATTGGAAGTCTCTGTGATATAACAGGAGAGATTTCTGAAGAGGGGTGTGTGGGAGAGAATTCATGTGAGGAGAATGGAATTTCCGAGTTAATGAAGTTAGAGACTGTACAATAACTAGAGATGGTGAAATGGAGTGCGTTTCCAAGTTGGTGAGTGGTTGAGGTGGGGTGGAGCAGGATTGAGGATTGCGAAGGGGCAGGTCCCAGGGGGGTCATCAGGAATCTCAGAGGGATATTGAAGTCCCTGATGATCAATAAAGAGAAGGAGAAAGAGGAGTGTGAAACTCAGATTTTTAAAAATTTGGATTTGTGGCTATCAAACATATTAGCAATGACTCCTTCATGTGTGAGTGTGTGGTTCCTCAAGGGTTAGTGACTCAAGACTACAAAGTCCCTCCTTCAGCCTAGTGCTAAGAATCAGCAATTTTCTTGCACACTATATCTTGGTTCTTCCTCTTCCACTCTTCCATCATCATTGTCATCATCAATAATCATCAACAATCATGACTATCACCACCATCATCATTCAGTTCACTCCCAGGCTCCTCCTCATTTTCACTGACAGTGCCAACTGAATACTGAGTTAGGCCTTTAGCATATTTAAAGCAAGTGTAAGGTGGTGCAAAATATTCAAGAAGATCTTAAGATCTATTAATCAACCAGATGGATAACATTTAATGAAGACTTATGACGGGCAGAGCAAAATCTTAAGCACTTATCTACCTTTATATTTCTTTGTACATTCCATCCTTTATTTATCCAGATATATTCATGTTACTGGCTGTTCTGTCCCACAATTTGAAATCAGTTTTGTTATTAAATTTTAAGACCCGTGAGGTAAGGTGATACATCTTTTGTACTCTTCTGTGTGTTTACCGATTGCCACTCCATGTATTAAATTCTTTATTAAATACTTTAGAGCGTGCAATAGAGTTAGTAGACTCAACCCCTTCCCAGAAGGAGCTTAATCAGTCAATCAATCAATCATTCATACTTATTTAGCATTTTTTTTTGTATGCAGAACACTGTACTAAGTGCTTGGGAGGGTAAAATGCAACAATATAACAGACTCATTCACTGCCCACAGTGAGCCTGCAATCTAGAGTGGGAGACAGATACTAATTTAAATAAATAAATTACGGATATGTGTGTTTAAATGCCGTGGGCTAGTGAGCGGGGGCAGAGGTGAGTAAAGGGAGCAAGTCAGGGTGATGCAGAAGGGAGTGGGAAAAGAGGAAATGAGGACTTGGTCAGGGAAGGCCTCTTGGAGGAGATATGTCTTCAATAAGGCTTTGAGAGTAATTGTCTCTTGGATATGAAAGGGGAGGGTATTCCAGGCCAGAGGCAGGATGTGGGCATGAGGTCAGCAGCACGATAGAGGAGATCAAGGTACAGTGACAAGGTTGGCATTAGAGGAGCAAAGTATGTGGGCTGGGTTATATTAGGAGAGTTGTGAGGTGAGGTAAGTGGGGGCAAGCTGATTGAATGCTTTAAACCCAAAGGTAAAGTATTTCTGTCTGATGTAGAAGTGAATCGTTGACTACTGGAGGTTCTTCAGGAGTGGGGAAACATGGATTGAACATTTTTGTAGAAAAGTCATCCAGTCAGCAGAATGAAATATGGACTGGAGTGGGTGAGACAGGAAGCAGGGAGGTCAGCCAGGAGGCAGATATAACAATCAACACCTTATTCTTTCAATCGTATTTATTGAGTGCTTACCATGTGCAGAGCACACAGCTTACAACTTAATAGTACTGAATGAACAACTTCTATGTACAGAGCACTGTACCTAGCATTTAAGAGAGTCCAATAGAGTTGGTAGACAGGATTGCTGTCCTCAAGAGGCTTATAGTCTAATAATGTTTACTGTGTGAAGAGCAATAAGCACTTGGATGAGCACAATATAATTAATAATGATGATGATGTTGGTATTTGTTAAGAGCTTATTGCGTGCAAAGCACTGTTCTAAGCACTGGGGTGGTTACAAGTTGATCAGGTTGTCCCATAGGGGGCTCACAGCTTTAATCCCCATTTTACAGATGAGGGAATTGAGGTACAGAGAAGTGAAGTGATGTGCCCAAAGTCATACAGCGTCAAGTGGTGGAACCTGGATTTGAACCCCTCCCCATCCTCCCCCTCCCCAACCTCTCCCCCTCTCCATCTCCCCCCGCCCTACCTCCTTCCCCTCCCCACAGCACCTGAATATATGTTTTTACAGATTTATTACTCTATTTTAGTTGTACATATTTACTATTCTATTTATTTTGTTAATGAGGTGCATCTAGCTTTATTTTTATTTATTCTGATGATGACATTTGTCCACATGTTTTGTTTTGTGATCTGTCTCCCCCTTCTAGACTGTGAGCCCGTTGTTTTTGTGGGGACCATTTCTATGTGTTGCCTACTTGTACTTCCCAAGCGCTTAGTACAGTGCTCTGCACACAGTAAGCGCTCAATAAATATGATTGAATGAATGAATGAATGAACCCATGATCTCTGACTCCAAAGCCCGGGCTCTTTCCACTGAGCCACGCTGCTTGATACCTATCAACACGGAGCTTGCAATCTAGCTAGGATGACAGATGGTAAAAGAGATAGCAGGTAGGTTGAGAAGTCCCTCAGGGTAATGGGTGCCATGTTCAGCTTTTAACTGAATGTGGGGAAGCTGGAGCCCATCAGGGACATTCCCAACTTCCTTTATCTGCAACAGAAAACTCTACACCATCTCCCACAGTATTGAGTGAGCTGAAAATCCATAGCACCTAGCCCAGCCTATCTAGCATCTTAGATGTCACTGCTACTCCAGCTGTGGCTGCTTCCATTTGAATCTGCTTCCAGGGCGATTATCATTCTGGAGCTAGCCTCCATGCTGGGTATTCTGGGGAACTGACCCCGCAACAGTAGGGTGAGGACAGCCTCAGGATGCTAGACCAAGGATGAGCTTTGAGGGCCAACTCACTTCCTTTATTCCTGCTTCCTGCCATCCCTATTGCCCCAGGACCAGGGCAGGGCAACATCAAAGGCAAAGAAGGAATTTAGGGAAGGGAAGCCATATCACCATCACCTATAACTGGTTCTCTTCTAAACCTTGGGAGACTCAGAAAAGGTTCTCCAACATCTAAATGGTGCTGCCAAAATCAGGCTGCCTAGTCACCCTATCCCAGTGCAGGTGGACCTCCTTGGCATGGCAGAAATTTAGGGAAGGGAAGCCACACTCACCATCAGGATTAACCACTTCTCCCTTAGCCCTGAAAGACTTAGGAAAACAATATCCAACATCCAAATGGTGCTGCCAACTCAGGTTGCTCGGGTCACTCTATCCTAGTCGACCCAGTGGGAAAGCAACTGACTAATCTGGAACCTTAAGAGTGATCAGGTCAGACATGGGAGAT